>NC_139947.1:26279359-26406859 GCF_963454915.1 Gymnoscopelus microlampas | reverse complement strand
CAGCTAGGGGGTCCTTGGCCTGAAAACGTTGAAGACCCCTGACCTACAGTATAGCATCTGTCTAAACCAGTGTTTTTCAACCATCAAGGTCCATTATTTATTCAACGTTTGAGCCACGGACCATCATTTCATGAGACTCTCAGACCCAAAACTCAGAATATTTTGTTGTCGTTGGATTCGATTTTGTCCACAATTCCATGCTGTATTGATGTTGGTACGATAGGAGAGACAACAAGCAAACGTTGATCAAAATAACAATTCTTCTACTTTTCTGCTCTAAATGTGTAGACTTCTTGTAAATTAAGTAATGCAGGTGTTTAACAATAATGGCACTCTTGAGAGCGTGAAATGAAACCAAATGGACCCGTCGTTTTACGCTCTCAAGAGTTAAAGATCTACAGTATAAGGGTCCATTTGGTTACCAACAGATCTAGGAGCTGCGCGAGGCGTTGTGAGCTTGTAGATCTGCTATTTTTCGGCTAATGTTCCCCATCACACAAAGACTCTGACCCCCCCGCAACTCTGAGAGTGTACAAACGGAACCAAATCCACTTAGGCACTCTCAGAGTTAACAATCCCCCTGGAAACCCCTCAATGACCCCTGAGAACCACTTGGATTAGACCAGTGGTTTTCAACCAGTGGTCTGGGGACCACCAGTGGTCCTTGATGGAGTACCAGGGGGTCCCCAGCAAAATTAGTTAATTAGTTAAAAATAGCAGATCTACAAGCTCATAGCGCGGCACCGAGTGCCGCGCTATGAGCTTGTAGATCTGCTATTTTTGAAAAATCTTGAAAAAGTGTGCATATCTTTGAATATTTATATTTTTTAAAGCGAAAATTAACTGATATCTTTGCTTCTGGGGGTCTGAGAGTGTACAAACGGAACCAAATCCACTTATGCACTCTCAGAGTTAACAATCCTTTAGATCGGGGACCCCCTGGAAACCCCTCAATGACCCCTGAGAACCACTTGGATTAGACCAGTGGTTTTCAACCAGTGGTCTGGGGACCACCAGTGGTCCTTGAGGGAGTACCAGGGGATCCCCAGCAAAATTAGTTAATTAGTTAAAAAATAGCAGATCTACAAGCTCATAGCGCGCTATGAGCTTGTAGATCTGCTATTTTTTTAAAACCTTGAGTGTACATATCTTTCAATATTTATATATTTTTTTAAAGTGAAAATTAACTGATATCTTTGCTTCTGGGGGGTCCCTGGCACAAAACATTTTCAATTGGGGGTCCGTGGCCAAATATATATCAATTTAGGTGTCCTTTGGCATGAAAAAGGTTGAAAACCACTGGATTAGAACCTTGGATACAAGGATGTACATAGGTGCATGTATGCGCACGCACACACACACACACACACACACACACACACACACACACACACACACACACACACACACACACACACACACACACACACACACACACACACACACACACACACACACACACACACACACACACACACACAGTAATGTCATGTCATATAAGCAGTGATTAAATGAGCGTCACATTTTGCGTCACAGTCAGAGAGCAGTGTTGCTCCGGGTCGGGTGCAAGGCGGCGGAGGAGAAGAATGGCACATTGTTCCATTCTGTTTTCCTTTCTTTCTCTTTTTTTTAACGTTCAGTGAGCCGTTGAAAAACAGAACAGCAACACAGAGGCCGAGCGAATGAGATCCTGGAGAGAGAGAGAGAGAGAGAGAGAGAGAGAGAGAGAGAGAGAGAGAGAGAGAGAGAGAGAGAGTGAGAGAGAGAGAGAGAGAGAGACTGAGGGGGGAAGAGAGAGAGAGAGAGAGACTGAGAGAGAGACAGAATGAGAGAGACAGACAGACAGACAGACAGACAGACAGACAGACAGACAGACAGACAGACAGACAGACAGACAGACAGACAGACAGACAGAGAAAAAGACAGAGAGAGACAGAGGCAAAGAGAGAGACAGACAGACAGACAGACAGACAGACAGACAGACAGACAGAATGAGAGACACACACACACACACACACACACACACACACACACACACACACACACACACACACACACACACACACACACACACACACACACACACACACACACACACACACACAGAGAGAGAGAGGGACATGAGACAGACAGAGAAAAAGACAGACAGAAAAAGACAGAGAGACACAAAGTGAGAGAGAGAGAGAGAGAGAGAGAGAGAGAGAGACAGAGAGAGAGAGAGAGAGAGAGAGCGGGGGGAACATTCAGATCCGTTAAGTTCTCTTTTGTCAATAAAGCTGGCAGGACTCCAGCGCTCTTGTGGCTTCGGTTTCCCAAATGGGAAAAGGCTCGAGCTCAGAAGCCTCTCCAACTCTCCTCTCCTCTCTCCATCCCTCCATCCCTCCACTTAACTGTATAGCCTTCAACTCTCTCTCTCACTCCCTTCTCCTCCGCGCTCTCTCGCTTCTCGACCACAATCCTCCTCCTCCTCCTCCTCAAACTCTCTCTCTTTGGACTGAACTCGGTGTCAGCTGTGTGTGGATCGTGTTGCCATGAGCTTAGAGAGACTCTTAGAGGGCGATCATGTTTATCCTCGGCAGTCCACCAGGACCGCTCTTCTTCCATCTTCCAGCTACATACTGTGAAGCGGTGGTACTCAATCCCCCCCCCCCCCCTGAGGAACAGATTACCAGTGGTGGAAAAAGTACTACTTTTTTTTCTTAAAGGTTCTATGACATTCATTTTCACTTTTTTTATGTTTTTTGGGGGGTTTTATGACCTCAATTACACAAAAAAAATCTGAACTTTGAACATTCAGTGGATTTTCTGTGGTCTGGGGTTTTCTGAATAATTAGGCTGAAAAGTAATCTGAGCTTGGCCCTTCGGCAGTGAGGTCACAGCCGATTAATCCCGCCCACTCTCCTCCTCGCCCCTCCCCTCCCCTATCCTTTCCTTTGGGGGGGGGGGGGTTGTTAAAACTTTCTATACACGTTTGAAGGACCATGACAAAGACTTTTAATGTGTGGTAAAACTGAACGTCATGAAACCTTTAAGTAAAAGTATCAATACTGCAGTTTAGTTCCTCTGTTACAAGTAAAAGTCCGGTAATCAAAATTGACTTGAGTAAAGGTACAAAAGTATTGGCATCAAAATATACTTAAAGTACCAAAAGTAAAAGTACTCATTATGCAGAATGTCCCACTTCACATGTATGAAAATCTTTTGAAAATGGCAAATCTACAAGCTCACAATGTGTCGCATCGCGACGCATTGTGAGCTTGTAGATTTGCCATTTTTGAAACATTTTTTTAAAGATCTTGGAAAATTGTGAAAAAGTTCCAGTCATTTTGTCGATGTGGGGGGCAGAGACGGCAGATTATATGGTTTACATAGAAGTCAGTCAATTGTCTTTCACATATTTATATATATAAAATGTATTTATTCCATAAATATTTTTCATAATTTGGGTTTGTGGGGAGGGGGGGGGGTTGGGGGTGGGCTAAGCCTTCACCAGGGGGGGGGGCTTTCTCCCTTGAGCCGTCACTGGGGGGTGGGGGGGGGGTCCCTAGAACAAACTATTTTCAGATGGTGGTCCGCAGCCAAATACATTTTCAATTTGGGGTTCACCACTGCTGTAAAACTGTCTGTCTCCCGCAAACCTCCACCTCAACCCCTGCTGCTGCTAACACAAATAATCACACTGGCCCCTTTACAGGACCTCTATACGGCCCTGACCCTATGACACACACATACTGTACATACATGTCTCTGTCGGGGTGGAAACCTTGTATGTCCAAAACTGTTACTTTTCAGGAAATGGAATGACAAAATACCCCAAAAAAATGCAGATCTTCAAGTTCACAACGTGTTGCATCGCGACCTTGTGTGAGCTTATAGATCGGCAGTACTTTGGCTTGCCACGCTCGTGCAATGTAGTAGGCATTAAGTGACGAAAAAACATACAAAGTTTAAATTTGGAGTTACGAGGTTTCTGCCCGACAGCAATGATATGTACTACACACAGTCACACACACACACACACACACTCTAAACACACCTGATGCCGCAGTGACTGACGTCACCTAGACCAGTTTAGGGGCCAAGCAGCAGAGCGGGGGCCCCTCAGGGCTGACGGCGGGGTGGGGGCCCTCCTGTGCGTGTAATGGCTTGTCGATGGATGTTTATGTACCAGCTCATCTGGTGACAGGTAACAGGGAACAGGGCACATGTTTATATTTTCTTTCCCAGCGGGCCTTTTAAGCGACCTCAACGTTTTCGCCAGACATTCTCACTTTCCCCTCAGCCATTTTCTGAAAAAGACCTCCCAGTCCCGGGGCCCAAAATGGTTCACCCTCCCACGGTTGTACTTTTGAACCCCCCCCCCCCTAAATACTACCTATTTAATTCCACTTAGCCTGTCCAACTAATATACCCTAGCTAAGTTGTCCAAGCTCCGCACCATGGGCGACCAGGACCAGGCCTTCTGTTCAGCTCGGCTGTGGAACTCACTCCCGGACCACCTGAGAGCTCCACAGTCTCTGTTGATGTTTGTTTTCAAGAGAGGATTAAAGACTATTTAATAAAGCCTTCAGTTAGCTCTCCTGGTTTTACCCCCTAGGTCTTGTTTTTAAATGTTTTTTAAGGCCGTTGAGACTTTGTTTCAAATGTAAAGTGCAATATATATAAAAAGGTTTTATTAAATGTCACCGACTAATAAGGCCAGTCCACACCAATGCAACTCCTTGAAACTGCAAGTACTTGCAACTCCTTGAAAGTCATTGCAACTTGCAACCATTATCCCCAAATGACACCGGCAACTGGTCAGTCCAGCAATTTCTTGCAACTGGTTGCAAGTTGCGACCATTTGCACTGGTCCCCACCAGGGTTAAATGCCTACGCTGTTGAACTTTGCTGGGCAGCTGTGCCAGAAAATAGCCTCACAATGTAGGCTATCGCTGATGCAATGCACTGAGAGTTTAAAAATTTGCGGGTTTTGGTCGGTTAATTGACTTTTTTGGGGGGGTTTTGTAACTTTATTTCGGTTAATTCGGTTGTTCAGTGGCGATCTGAACCAGGCGATCTGATTTTGAAAAATAATTTTTAAAAAAAACTTTTTTTTTTTTTTTGACCAGCACCCAGTGGGTGCTCCACACCCACAGTGGGTGCTTTAGCCCCCGGGCACCCACGGTTTCGGCGCCCTTGGTCATTATATCAACAAAATAGTGTCAATTTGAAGTAATGCAAGGAATGTAGTTTCCAACGTACACAGGCAGGGAAACATGCCCTCCTGCCCAATTTAAAGGGCAAGACCACTTTGGTAGAGGTTTGGGTTGTGTATTTACCTTGCCATGATGTAACTCCAAAGGTGGACAAGAAATAAATAAATAATAACTCACTCTTTTAGCACGTAAACGAACACGAACAAAGCTGATTCAGACAATATAGAGCATCACCGAACCCAGTACTGTTTGTTTTTTTTATAAAAATTTTAACTTCCTACTTATTTTACTATTTGAAGATCCGGATCCGGGAATCCAGTCCGGGTTTTCTTCTTAATAAAAATAGCAAAATCAACAGGAAGTTAACATTTTTATAAAAAATAAAAACAGTACTGGGTTTGGTGATGTTCTATATTGTCTGAATCAACTTTGTTTGCGTTTGTTTGTGTGCTAAAGGAGTGACTTTGAGAGCTGTTTTACCATACAATGTAAGTCAATGAGGAGCATATTTTGAATTATCAATTTCTAATCAATGGAGCAATTATTTTTTATTTCTTGTCCACCTTTGGAGTTACATCATGGCAAGGTAACTACACAACCCAAACATCTACAAAAGTGGTCTTCCCCTTTAACTGAGGCTAACAAAGGCAATCAAACAGAAATCCTCTGCTGTGGCCGGTCCAGTGGCTCGGGGAGAAATGAAGAGACTGAAATAAATGTAGTCTGTGTGGAGACAGTGGCCAGGTGTCTCCCATTCCCCTAATTACCTCAGAATCCACCATCCTACCAGCACTGCAACAGCGGGCCATAGACATAAAAAGGTAGACGGTGGGTAGGGGGGTGTCACGCTCCACACCAGCTCTGCCGCAGAATGGGGATGGTATAGGGCTGGTTCTCAAAGTGGGGTCCGGGGACCCCCAGGGGCCAGGGACCCCCATTTATATTATAAATGGGGGTCCCAGATCTAGAAATGCCATTAAATGTAATTATGTAATTATGTAATTATGTAATTGTAATTAAAATGGTTGAGAATCACTGCTAGAGCCGTAAAGATATTGTATTATGGGGGTCCCTGGCATATATTTTCAAATGGGGGTCCGCGAGCTAAGTGTCAATTTGGGGGTCCTTGACATGAAAAAGTTTGAGAGCCACTGCTATAGGGTTCGTGTGGTTAATTCTTTCTGGTCATGTGATGAGGTTTTCAAATGAAGTAATATCTCAAAGTACCTCAAACCTGAATGCTGTTTTGAAAAGCACACAGACATACAACTCTTCCGTTTATTTTTGCGTTCACAACCCCATCAGCATTGTCAATGCAAACACATTAGTTTAGTGTAAATCACACATTTTGTACCGATGGATTCAAAACAACAGAATCTACGCTGTAACTGACTGGATGCATTAAATGAAAACAAAACAGACCAACAGGTAGGGCTGCAGTAAATGGAACGTTAAAATGAGAGCTTTGTTCCACTCTGCAGAGTACACACCATGAAGTGATTTCCTCGCAGATTGTGAAATCTGGAGTGATACATAAAGCAGAGGAAAAATATGTCATATGATAATAAATGGAGGAGACAGATAAAATAGGAGCTCGTGCGTGCGTGTGTGTGTGTGTGTCCGTGTGTGTGTGTGTGTGTGTGTGTGTGCGTGCGCGTGTGCGTGTGTGTGTGTGTGTGTGTGTGTTTGATTTGTAGACCTTTATTAGTTGATTCACCCAGCTGAAGGCCGCTCAGTTGGTCATGATGAGTGTTCGCGGGTTGGGGGGCAGTTACGGGATACGTGTCATGCCCTGGGACAGTTCGACTCGTAGACATTGGTGGGCCAGAAGGCGAATCAGTGACCCATTTGATTATCAGACTGTCTCTTTTTATCCAAAATATATATATATAAATGTATAAATATATAATTGATATGATAATAACTGGAGGAGACAGATAAATACGCGCACACACACACACACACACATGCAAGCATATGCGTGCGTGCGTGTGTGTGTGGGATTTCTGTGTCTCCACTGACCATATTAACACGGCGGCCATTTTGGAATTTTACATTGAAAGTGCCACACTGTTGCCGTGGCAACCGGGGTGGCACCTTCATAACTTAATAGCAATATGTCCGCCGTGTGAATATGGCCTATACAAGGTCCTCCTACGTGGTGGTCCACAACACAGTGTTTTAGCCCCCCGCCTGTGGCTGTAGAACCAGTCCGTTGGGCTCGGTCACACAGGAGAGGCTCCTCTTGGGGATCTGAGTGACGTCCAGCAGGTTGTTCTCCAGGTGGACCGACGTCAGGGGCGAGCCTTTACGAGGGTGGCACACCGCCCACTGCTGCACCGACCTGTGACCGCAACACACAACCACTGGGATTTAAGCAAGGGATAATGTATGGGGAGGTAGTCATTATTGAAATTTAAAGCCAGACAGATCGCTTATTACACGGCAACTTGATACATAAATAAATACATCGACTCAAAAGTAACAACAAAACAAAGTATTTCCTTGCTTACGGCAATGAAAGTATTCCATAAGTATTGGGCTGGGCGGACAAGTTCGCCTCGGAAAACAAATGACAGTATTCCATAAGGTAACACACTCACCCCCATTCTATATACCGCTGGATTTGCCTGTAATACCGCCGTATTTGCCCCGGGGCGACTATCCCATACTGGGATATGACTATGATTTTCATGTAGCCATATTTGGCAACTGTTTTAGAAAAGCAATAAGCCGCATGAGGCTGTGGTGTACCGTGATGTTTGATCGGCTAAAGCCCAGTACACGCTGCTTCCAATGTCCAAACTTTTCTTCGGGAAAGGGAGGTGATATAACTACAGAATTTACGTCATTCCGAACTTCTGATGGACAGTCTCAGAACGTTTTCTCATGCACCTCCAGATGTCCTGCTGTCCGACCCGGAAGATTTTCCGACATCGGAAGGAGCATGCGCTGGCCTTAAGAGGACATTGTGCACTATAAACCATTGTAAAAATCCATGGTAAACCACAGCCTCTTGTGGCTTATTGCTTTATTAATTAGTCTATCAAACTTTTTATTCCCAATTTTATTTAAAACACTGCACACTTGGACAAAGAAGAATAATGCATTGGCAAACTTTGCATAATGGGCATTTCTGGGCATCCTGCCAAAACAAGCTCTGTGATTGGGTGATTAGTGTGAGATTATGCTTCCCAGGGCTCTAATTGGACCCTTGTTTTCCAAGCACAAGCAGGAAGGAGACAGGGGTTCTCTCATCCATACGGAGCCCCCTGATTGGCTGCATCGACGCCTCGGGGAGAGGTTGCCCCTGGTGACCAGGTGAGACTGTTAACACTTCTCTCTTAGTGTACTGATGGGTTCTACAGTGGAGGTATGTGCATCCATTATGGTTGTTTACCATGATAACAAACATAATGGTAAAGCGATGAGGAGGTCCGACTGTTTGACTTGGTTTGTACAGTATGGGAAGCTAATGTCCATGAATGTCAGACAATGTTAGACATTCACATAGACCCTCCTCTATTACAACGTAAATATGTAGCCATGGGAACTAATGGTTCCTGAGCAAAGGTCAGGAGCGTATCTCCTGTTTCTGTAGCGTGAGACAGCTTGATGTACTGTACAAGTACACCCTCTGGACATGATGCTAGTGGACCCCCGATGCAACCTGTGATGCTGAACGCCAAATAATAGGGAGCCATTGGGGGGAGGCATGCGTTAATCCGACAGACCTTTTCTCCGACTATGTGGCATCCGCGTGCGGTTAGGGTTAGGGTGCGGGTTTGGTTCGGGTTTAGTATTGGAAACGTCGGAGCGCTGCGCTGTCGGACTAACGTACTGCACCCGCCATTGGGTACCATTTGTATAGACTTTGGTACAACTCGGCCGGGGATTGAACCCCAACCGCCCAATCTACCGGCAGACACTCAACCACAACGCCACTGAGCTGGTTAATACGACATCATTAGCCAAACACTTTTAAATTGTGTTCCTATTAGTCCATGAGCCAGAGCCCCAAAATTGAGCAATGATTATCGAAAGAGTGGGCAAAACCAAACCTATATTAAATTGTTCATAGGGTCAATACGAGTAAATAAATATATGATCCTCTCCACAGGAGTAGCTTTTTCATGGTTATCACACATTTTGTAATTTTCCCCATACGTACATGACAGGTGAAAAAATGACAACATTTTAAAAAGAGTTATCATAATGAAACTTCCCCAGTTGATTACTTACATGAAGACAATGATTTATCGTATTACACGTTTTCGGAAATGGTATATTTAAATATGCAAATTAGGCATTTAGTCCATGAGCCAGAACTCCAAAATTGAGCCAGATATTGAATATTCCCTCATTAAAAACCTTTGACTCCAACATCTTAACAAAATGAAATAAGAATGTTGACTTTGGTCCCCATGACAGTAAAGTGACAATTTAAGGTCTTTTAATACCTAAAAAAAAGCTATTTTCAATTTATTTTATGTGTGGAACTGAGTCAAACTAAATGTAACGTCTCAACTCCTACAATTCCAAGTGCTTGTCAGGGTGGGAGGGTCCCCAGTTCACATATGATTTGTTTTGGGGGGTCGTGGACTGAAAAGGTTGAGAGAACCACTGAATTAGTGGTATTAACAGAAGAACGTGTGACTAAATAACATCTACATTGGACATACAAGATTTCCACACAACAACAACAACAACAACGATATAACACATGTTTGCCGTCCTACCAGTGTTGATTTTGTCGACTAAAACTATGACAAAAAAAAGATCGTCGACCGTTTTTCACAGACGAAAATTAAGCTATGAGGACTAAAACTAAAAACTATATATATTGACAATTTCGTCAGCAAATAAAAACTAGACTAAAGCGTAGGGAGGGAAGAGTGGAGAAGAGATCCAGTAGAACTAAAAGACGAGTCATTTTATGTTCGGTTACGCTTGTGTGTTGCGCTCTAAAAAAAATAGCAGATCTACAAGCTCACAACGCGTCGCAGCGCGACGCGTTGTGAGCTTGTAGATCGGCTATTTTCAGCATGCAACCAAGTGTAAAATCAGGCATTACGACGCCATCAAGGCAACGCCAACATACATTTTAGTCGACTAAATCGAATGTAGATTTAGTCGACTGTAATCTGATGATATTTAGTCGACTAAAACTAGACAAAAACTTTTCAGATGACTGAAAATATGACTAAAACTAAATGGAACTTTACTCATAAGACTAAAACTAAATACAAATTTGCAGTCAAAAATCAACACTGCAACATTTCTTTTTAAATTATACCTATTATTTATTTTCTATTACATTTCATTGTCTATATCGAATTTAAATCATGTTTTGTTGTTTTTGTCAGGTACATTTCTTTGTTCCACTGCATTTGATACAGATTTTTTTTGTCTTTATTTTTTTTAAAGGAAAATGTGACAGCAATAACAATATGGGGGGAGGGATGGGAAAAGGGAGAAAATGGAAAAATACAAAATGTCTAACTGATTTCATGTAAAAACTGTGAAGCTAATAAAGATATTTGTAAAAAAAAAAAAAATCAACACTGCATCCATACCTGATGTGGTTGCTGTCCAGCCGCAGAACCTGCAGCTTCTTAAACAGCCAGATCCGCGGAGGCACCGTCCTCAGGCGGTTGTTGTCCAACAGGAGCTCCTGCAGCGAGCGGTACAGGCCGATGAAGGAGAGCCGCTCGATGCCCTCGTCGCCCACGTCGTTGTGGGACAGCCGCAGCGCCTCCAGGCCGGGCTTGAGGTGCTGGAGCACGTTGGACACGATGCGGCTGATGGAGTTGTGCTGGAGGTTGAGCTGACGCAGGGAGCGAGGCAGGTACGAGGGCACGGTGGTGAAGCGGTTGTAGGACAGGTCCAAGACTTCCAGGGCGCTGTGTGGGGAGAGAGAAAAGGGGGACAAACCTTACTATAAGGGTGAGACTAGTGGTGGAAAAAGTAAAAATAAATGTTACTTGAGTAAAACTATCAACTATCAATACTGCAATGTAGAAATACTCTGTTACAAGTAAAAGGCCTGTGTTCAAAACGTTACTTAAAGGGCAAGACCACTTTGGTAGAGGTTTGGGTTGTGTAGTTACCTTGCCATGATGTAACTCCAAAGGTGGACAAGAAATAAAAAAATTGCTCCATTGATTAGAAATTGATCATTCAAAATATGCTCCCCTCTCCCCCATTGACTTACATTGTACAGTAAAACAGCTCTTAAAGTCTCTCTTTTAGCATGTAAACGAACGTAAACAAAGTTTCATTTCTTGTCCACCTTTGGAGTTACATCATGGCAAGGAAACTACACAACCCAAACCTCTACAAAAAGTGGCCCTTTAAGTAAAAGTCCAAAAGTATTGGCATCAAAATATACATAAAGTACCAAAAGTAAAAGTACTAAATGTTTCAAAATAGCAGATCTACAAGCTCACAACGCGTCGCGATGCGACGCGTTGTGAGCTTGTAGATCGGCTATTTTCAAATAGCCTATATATAAACAGGGCTAAAGTGGTTAATGTGTGTTTTATAATATAATAATTTATATCTGCAAAGTAACTAGTAACTAAAGTTTTCAAATAATTGTAGTGGAGTAAAAAGTACAATGTTTGCCTCTGAGATGTAGTGGAGTAGAAGTAAAAGTATTGACATTTGGAAATACTTAGTAGTAAAGTAGAAGTACCTCAAAAATCGTACTTAATTACAGTACTTGAGTAAATATTCTTAGTTACTTTTTACACCACTGGATGAGACTCACTGGGACATTGAACAGAGTGAGACCAAAGAAAGAGAGAGAGAGAGAGAGAGAGAGAGAGAGAGAGAGAGAGAGAGAGAGAGAGAGAGAGAGATTGCTAAGTTGTCAAATTTGCCTATTGTCATTCAGACTTCGCAGACTTTCCATGCCAACACTTGCGCCAAGAAAGCGTATTGAATTAGATTGATCTGAGAGAGAGAGAGAAATATATTATATGGAAGTGATTTGGATGAAAAGATGGGGAAAAGAAACATTGTTACTTTGACGTTATCAAATGCATCCTCTGTAATTCGAATGCTGGCATTGTTATTAACTCCACTAGCGTCAATAATAAGGCACACTGAATCACAAACAGATTCGCAGCCCCATTCAGAGCGACAGACAGAGACAGAGAACAGACACGGTTGAGAGACAGACAGGGACTTGAACACAAACACAAGGCCGGCGGCGAGGTGCATGGCGTCACACTCCTGATCCAAAGACCTGTCCACTTGCAGAAGTGTTTTACAATGCACAGGCTTAGGGATAGAGACGGGGCCTGCCACTTTCCCTCTGCCTCCAGGGCATCTAGACTGATGAGGGCCTCTTGCTTTATCCCATTAAGACCTATAGAGGGCCCATTCTACAAATGTCTTCTAAATCCCAACAGTTTTCTGATAAGCTTACTGTATGTAGCTATATATCAGTGGTGCTCACATGTTTTCATGTCAAGGACCCCCAAAATTTGTATGTATTTGGCCACCAACCCCCATCTCATCTCAAAATATGTTGTTCCAGGGACCCCCCAGAAGCAAACATTTGAGTTTGATAATTGATTGATTGAATATTTTATTAGGCAGAAATGTAAAACAGCAGAAGTACAGCTAAAACACTTCGTCTAAAAGGTCTGTTCAAAAAAGTCCTTGCGGTCTTGTTTACATTGAGGTCCTTGGTATTCAATTCATAAACATATAGTAGCACCAAATAGTTCAATATCATCACAATAAAAACAGAAGAAAAAAATAAAACACTATTATGTACAAACAACAATGGCGGGGGGGGGGGGGGGGGGGGGGGAGAGTCAAAGGAAGGGGGGGGGGTTCTATTCCCCCACTGCCTACTAGTATGGAATATTATCCTAGTATATTATTCAAGTATATCAATATTATTATAGTTAAGAATGTTTGCCACAAATTGTCACCGTTTTTCAAAAATAGCAGATCTACAAGCTCATAGCGCGGCACAAAGTGACTCGCCTTGTACAGTATATCTGCTATTTTTGAACAGCCAAAGTATAACATAATGCGTTAAAGTGGTTAAAATCTAAAGTGACAGTAAGATGCTTTCCCGGTTTTAATGGGTTATAGCCTCTGCTGGACTCCCACAGCTGGAGCCGACATTGGCCTGTTGGCCTGTTGGGGGGGGGGGGGGGGGGGTTCAGAGCGGGAGGCTACGCTGAAGGGGGGAATAATATTCCATAGTAGGAGAGTGGGGAATATAAATAATGAACCCTGGGGGGTACACAGAGTGAGATAATATGAGGGTTTCGGGGGTAGGCTTATGGGGGCAGAGGTGTTTGGTTGTGCGGGGGGTGCTGTGAAGGGGGGCGGGGGGGGGGGTGGGGCGATGGAACAGATTGTTCTGAACTAATGGGGAGGTGTTCTAGGACATTGGTTCTCAAAGTGGGGTCCGGGGACCCCCAGGGGTCCCTGGGGAGGTTCCAGGGGGGGTCCCACCAGTAAAATGTGTTTATACAGCATCACAATACTTTCAACCACTTTATCCATTTATAGCGTTGGCTTTTCAAAAATAGCAGATCTACAAGCTCACAGCGCGTCACTTCGTGCTGTGCTGCAAGCTTGTACATCTACAATTGTTTTTTTTTATTTCTCTAAAGTATTGAAAACGTTTGGAAAATGTGGGAAAATCTTGAATTTCTTTTAACATAAATCTTGTCTTCTGGGGATTACTGGCACAAACTCGTTTCAAATGGGGGTCCGGGGCCAAATACGTATCAATGTGGGGGTCCTTGACACTACAAAGTTTGAGAAACCACTGTTCTAGGATTGGTCGAGGGACAGAATTATGAGTTCTAGGGCCACGGTGGAGCGAGTGAGGAAGAATCGTATCGGTAGAATTTCGTTTAGATCTAACCTTCACTCTCAGTATCTCATGTTGTTCATCGTTGTGCCTAATGATATATGATATGATCGTAGCTTGTATAGGAGCCCAGATGTCGCTAGGCCTATTGTTTTGGTACAGCCTGTCTTGTTATGGTTCAGCTTGTCCATGTAGCAGATAGTGAATAACTACGGTCTGATCCCTGCGCTCGTTGGCAGAACTACTGTACCGTACCACCGACCTGAGTGTTATTGTACTTCTTCTGCCCATATCATCATGCATATTAAAGCATAACCACCAACACCTTTTTCTCCCAACTCCTCAATTTCCATTCAATTTCAAAGGAGCTTTATTGGCATGAGAACATAACGTATGTTCTCGTGCCAATAAAGCTCCTTTGAAAGCTCTAAAAAGCAAGTGTCAAAATATTTAAAAAAACAGTTTAAGAAAATGGGGAAAGTATATACAGTTGGAGGGGGTACAGAATTGTGTTAAACAGAGATGTCCAGGGGCGCAGCTATGGGTGGGCCTGGGTGGGCCGTTGCCCACCCACATAGAAAGCTGACCCACCCAGATTTTGCAAAAAAAAATAAAAAATTAAATGACATTTTATTTTTATTTTTTTTTATAATATTTTTTTTGATAATAAATCGGGAAAATCAGGAAAAAATAAGAATTAAATAACATAACCCTAACCTAACCTCACATTGCGTCGTTAAATACATGTTATATATACAGGATATAAAGCTTTTTGAAACAAATAGCAGCAATCTTTTGCAGTCATGTTTGGGGCAATTTTAGCAGCATTTTTTCTGAAACTATTTAGATAGTGTAGGCTACAAAAAGAAAGCCTCAGAGTTAAAATGTGTAGCAGCTCTGTTCATATGTGCAGTAGGTCTAGAGGTCTACTCAGTGCAGATAGTGCAGAAAACCATTCCATTGGCTATAACCTTCTTTTATCGCAACATCTTGCCTCATCAATTGCTGATTCATACAGAATTCCACGTCACAAGGTGGTAACAATGGTGTTTTTTCAGGTAGTGGGGGGTGGGGGGGGGCGTAACAGATCCTATGCAGCTGTTGTGCATTTACAGGGGGGGGGCAGGCATGCTCACAACAGGACAGAAAGCTCATTTCCTGTTCCTGAGGCACCGCTTATTGCAGACCATAAATTGTGGAACGACCAATGGAGATCGAACGCCGTCAAGATAACGCCGGCCCAATGGCTGCGGAGCTGCAGCCAGAGGGCGAACCAACCAATGAGGTGCAAGTAGGAGGAGAGGGGGGGGGGGGGGCATGAGCAGTGGTGGAACAAATACTCACATTTTTTTATTCAAAAGTATCAATACTGCAATGTAGAAAATAGCAGATCTACAAGCTCACAACGCGTCGCGATGCGACGCGTTGTGAGCTTGTAGATCGGCTATTTTCAAACAGCCAATGTTTAAATAGGGCGAATATATTTTATAATTATATAACAAATCTAGAGTAGTAAATAAAGTTTTCAAATGAATGTAGTGAAGTAAAAGTACAATATTTGCCTTTGAGATGTAGTGGAGTAGAAGTAAAAGTATTGGAAATTGGAAATACTCAAGTAAAGTACAAACACCTTAAAATTGTACTAGTTAATATAGTGCAGTACTTAAGTAAATGTACTTAAGTACTGTACGGGCGCCGTGGATGCTGACATCAACACATCAGCAGCGCTGCACACTTCCCAGCAACTCATTAACGTGTCTGAATCAATCAACTCCGACTGCTCACACGCCAAAGAGACCCCACGACTCTCCCTCCAAATGGCTTTGAAGCTCATGGGAGTTAAACATGAGTCACGTTTCTTGTTGTGGTGCTTTCATATAGACAGGAGTTACAGGATGCAATGGAAAGAAACTTGCCAAGGGAGTTGTTAGTGGTCCATATTCAATTAAAACCAACATCTGTTATAAAATGGAAAACAGCAATCAAATCGTTTATCGGTACTCGAGTGGGCCCCGAAAAAAGGGTGCGTTTGGTTCCATGTGTATACTATCAGGGTTACAATTAACACTCTAGACTTAAAAGTGTTGATGTATGATTGAGCTGAACGTGGAGTGCAGTCGACTGCAGGAATCCTGGCCTGGGTTATATACAGGCCTTTCTGTTTAACAAGGGCGTCATAAAACATCACATTAATACAACCATAAAAATTTTACTGAAACAGAGGTGGGGACACGAGGGGGGGGAATGAGAACACAATGACACAGTTAAATTAAAAACACGCCGAAGACGTTGAGTAAGGCACAAACACGCATGCACGCGCACACACACACACACACACACACACACACACACACACACACACACACACACACACACACACACACACACACACACACACACACACACACACACACACACACACACACACGCACACACGCACACACGCACTCGAGATTTTACTTGAGTAAAATTACAAAAGTAAGTAATACAAAAGTATTGGCATCAAAATAAAGTTGTTCTCATTATGCAGAATGTCCCATTACACAAGTTGCACACACACACACGCCGCACACGCGCACACACACGCACACACGCACACACGCACACACGCGCACACGCGCACACACGCACACACGCACACACGCACACACGCACACACGCACACACACCCACACCACACAAAAACACATACAAATAACATATGTACACGTGCATGGGTTATGCATCTGTATTCCACTGGTTTCTGGCCATAGTTCAGGCCTAGAAATAACTCCACTGAACTGGTTCAGTGTGGCATGTGGATCAGCGCTCTGACTCCCTGCCAGTTCAGACCAGTTTGCAGTGGTGTAAGAAGTACTCCGATTGTGTTTCTTAAAGGACAACTTTGTTTTTTTACAACCAAGGTTTATGTTTTAGCTTGTAATTAAAGTAAATAAAACATGAGTTTACATTTTTTTCCATTTACTGCTTTCTATAGTTTTAGCAATTCTCGCGATCTTTTTTTACAGTGGGCGGGGGGCATTCGGGCACGTGGCTAAATATGTCTTTTTTTACACAATAACCCGGCAATTTCTTAGCCCCCAATAACTCACATCAGGCCATCAAAGACCACGGGACCTTTTTCATTGTGTAAAAAAATACATATTTAGCCACCTGCCCGAATGCCCCCCGCCCACTGTAAAAAAAAATGTAGATTCCTACAAAATTTGTAGGAAATCTTTGGCACTGCCAAAAAATAGCCAATCTACATAGCAATCCTATACTAAAATGGACTAATGGGAGGACCGGTGGACCTCTAATGCCACTCTGACTCAGCCACAACCATATAAGGAGTTCCCAAAGCAGCTACGCCCAATTATGGAGTGTGTTGTCGAACCTCAATGTGTCGTCATGGCATCAGCCGCAAACAAATCAGTCAGCTCCATATATGGGCACAAAAGGGATCATGCCCACGTCTATGGGCATATACTGATGACATCAGCGATCTCCATTTATGGGCATAAAAGGGACAAGGACTGACAGATACAGAGATCCGGTTGTCCAGAGCCACAGATCCGACCTCTATATAACCATATATGGTCATACATATCTGGGACCGACCGACTTCAGACTCGGCGAGCGCAGCGCCAAGGCCAATATTTGCCTCTGAGATGTAGTGGAGTAGAAGTATCATAAAATAGAAGTACAAGTACAGCACTTGAGTAAATGTACGTGCACAGATAGACTCTAGGTGGTGCCCTTTGCCCTCTTGACCAGAAGTGCCCTTTTGAAAAAAAGAAAAAAAAAACGTTTGTTTTTTTCCAGTTTACAGCAGGGGTTTTCAACAGGGGGTCCGGGACCCCTAGGGGGTCCTCAGAGTTACTACAGGGGGTCCGCCAAATCTTTATGTGATATGATTTTTCTGCATAACCACTCGAAACCTAGCATCCCTTTTCTGAGGAGAACTTTAGCCAAAAATAGCCGATCTACAAGCCCACAACGCCTCGCGCTGCGAGGCGTTGTGGGCTTGTAGATCGGCTATTTTTGGCAAAGAGGTATAGGTGTAGAGGGAAAAAAGAGCAGACCAAGTAAACAAAAAAAAGTATAATTTACTTGAGCACCTGCCCCTCAAAATGTCTGTGCACGCCACTGAGTATGGACCAGCGTTGTGACTGCATGCTAGGCAGATCAACAGCAGTTTGCTCCACATGGTATTAATGAGGAACATGCAGTACTCTCTTTACCCAGCAGGGTCCCACTGCCCGTGCCCTGACTCCCACCCGTTGGCACCTATTGCACACATTAACAGACACACACAGACAGACCGTGCACGTGCTCACACAAGATACACGTGCATACATATCTATAGCAGTGGTTCTCAAACTTGTTCATGTCAAGGACCCCCAAATTGACACTTATTAGCCCGCGGACCCCCATTTGAAAAGATATGCCAGGGACCCCCATAAGAGAAGATTTTTACGGCTCTAGCAGTAACCATTTTAATTTCAACCATTTTAATTTCAAGGACCCCCAATTTGACATGCATTAGGGCTACAGACCCCCATTTAATGGCATTTCTATCTCTGGGACCCCAATTCATATTGTAAAATCAATGTTAATTTAACTCTGAGAGTGTACAAATGGAACCAAATGGACCCGTTAGGGTCCATTTGGTTCCATTTGTACACTCTCAGAGTTACAGACCCATAAGGGTCCATTTGGTTCCTATCCATCATTTAGCTGGGGACCCCCTGGAACCCCCTCAAGTACCCCTGGGGGTCCCCGGACCCCACTTTGAGAACCAACGATCTATAGGGTGTATGCGCCTGTATACTTTATTATTTATTGACGGCGTCTTTGTGTCTGTATACTTTTTATCAATATTAGTTTAAGGGTGTGTCCTTCTTGTGATGTTACTCTTCTATTACCTACTGTACTTCTATGGCCTGTGTTTATTAATTGATATCTTTATCGATCATGAAATAAACATTATGTCACATGTAACATACATCCAGCGGTGGAAGAAGTACTCGGATATTTTACTTATTAAGTAAAAGGCCTGTGTTCAAAATGTTACTTGAGTAAAAGTACAAAAGCATTGGCATCAAAATATACTTAAAGTACCAAAAGTAAAAGTACTAATGTTTGAAAATAGCAGATCTGCAATCTCGTTGTGAGCTTGTAGATCGGCTATTTTCAAATAGCCTATGTATAAAATAGGGCTAAGGTGGTTAATGAATGTTTTATAATATAGTAATTTATATCTGCAAAGTAACTAGTAACTAAAGTTTTCAAATAACTGCAGTGGAGTAAATGTACAATATTTGCCTCTGAGATGTAGTGGAGTAGAAGCAAAAGTATTGCAAACTGGAAATACTCTAGTAAAGTCAAAAGTAACTCAAAATTGTACTTAAGTACATGTACTTAGTTACTTTCCACCACTGCATACATCTGACCCACCATAATCAAAAGGATAACTTAAAAAAAGCTTCCAGCTTGTTTCCATTGAGGTCCTCAGTATGAGGTGTGAATGATGTCATGTTAGTGTGGGGCTGGTGAGTGCATGAAACGTATAGAGTTCACGATGTGAACGAGTCTCTGAGTGAATGCGTGGGTGTACCTGTATCTGTAACTTTTACTGTTGTGCTGTGTCTGGCGCCTGAATCAACCCCCCATAAGAGATATTAAAGGGGGAACTTTAATATCTCTTATTAAAAAAATCGTTGGCAACAACATTTACATACGCACAGACCACATTTTAAGCCTATACACACAACCTACACGTACACAAAACACGCACGCACACACTCAAACACGTACAGGCATGAAGATAAACACACACAGACTCACAGAGACATAAGTATAGGCATACAGAGATACACACAAAGACTTTCTCTGTGTGTGTGTCTCTCTCTCTCTGTCTCTCTAAGGATGCATTATTATACTTCATTATTATTTCATTACTAAAAGGTTTTGAAAGCAACGCTCGCACTAACCGGAGGAAAGCTATGTTTTCCAGGGAATTGCGGTTTCGAGAAAAGTGCTCCGAATGCTAAGGATGTTTCTCCCCCTGTCAAGTAGTTGGTGTGCGTGTGTGCGCACGCGCGCATCTGTGTGTGTGTGTGTGTGTGTGTGTGTGTGCGCGCGTGCGTGCAAACACACGGCCAACTGTAATCAATCTGATGGTCCATTCCTCTTCGAGGAGCTGGAATCTATTAAGAACCAGGATGCGGAGAAGATTCCACACATAAAGTGTACACACACACACACACACACAGACGTGCACATGTGCATGTACCTGCACACACACACACACCTGTGTGTGTGCATGTGCACGCACACACAGACAAAGCACACACACAGAGCAAGCCCCCTTCTGCCCGAGTTCCACCCTGCCAGTCAGTGTTACACAAGCACGCTTACGCAAGTTGGCACACTAAGTGGGCAAGACAGGCCTGCCAGGCAGCCAGGCGGTCAGTGCCAAGCAGCGCTAGCCCAAGCGAGACCGGACCTAACCGAGTGCCCAAATGACACGTCAACATGATGGATGGGGGCTCGGCGCGACAGAAGGCATCGGCCATGCATGGCCTGATTTATGCCTCTCGCCCGCGCCGAAAATAGTCGATCTACAAGCTCACGGCGCGTCGCGGACGCGACACGCTGTGAGCTTGTAGGTCGGCTATGTTCGGCGCGGGGCACGGGAGCGCGGGCGAAGTATAAATCAGACTCATGTCTGGATATTATTCGTCAGGATATTATAAACTGATTTGTCATCAGCTGATATGAGGGAATAATATCACGGCCCATTTGTCAAGCTGATTGAGGGCGGCGGGGCTCGCCAGCGCACATTTGGAATCACTCACGCACACACAAAATATGATTTTAATAATTTACTTGGGCAAGAGGAGGAGACTGAATGTTTGTGTGTACAGTATGTGTGTGTGTGTGTGTGTGTGTGTGTGTGTGTGTGTGTGTTTATATTACAGAGTCAGTACAACTGTCTGCATGGCAACAAGTATTGCTTGTCAGAAATCTTTACTTGTTAGTTTGAGATGAACAACAACAATGACAATGACAATGACAATGTTGCAACAGTTTAGAAATTAAACAATAAGGTTGATCCCCATAGACCCCTTAACAGACGGCGTCACACTGGTTGCAAGCGTCGTACTGCGCAAGCGTCAAACCCATTCTGTCAGGTCTCGCTATAGGGCGCCCAGCACTAGCCAACAACACACAAGAGGGGGTTGGGGTGTGCTGAAACCAGCGCACCCCGAAACGGGGTGCTCCTTCCATTCCGACATCTCGCCACTCCGACTAGTGGCTTCCGCGTGCGGTTAGGGTTAGGGTTAGGTATAGGGTTCGTTAACGTCGGAAAGGCGACATGTCGGAAAGGCGAAATGCACCCCCCCGAAACAACAGGTTGAGAATTGATTGCGTGAAACAATCACCTGTGTGCATCCAGTCTCAATGTTGGTAAACCAATAATTGCTCTATTAAGGATTTTGCAAACACATTTGCACACCCACACGTGTGCGCGCGTGCGCACACACGCACGCACACACGCACGCACACACACACACACACACACACACACACACACACACACACACACACACACGCACATCTTGGTGCTGTAGCCATTCCATCACCAGCACCAATAATGGAAAAACTAAGGACAGAAAACCTGTCTGTCTGTCTGTCTGTCTGTCTGTCTGTCTGTCTGTCTGTCTGCCTGCCTGTCTGTCTTGCTCTCTCTTTCCCTCTTTGTATCTATATCTTTCTTTTTGTCTCTCTCCCCCCCTGTCCATCATGCCTATGGGCAGAAAACTTTAATATCTCTTATTAAAAAATCGTTGGCAACAAGTTGCTGAAACATTTCCAAGGCTGTTTTTATAACTGCTTGGCAGAACAGCACACAGTATCCTCCAAAATGTAAACAGCTAGTCTGCAGTAACGACCATTTTCTGATTTAAAAAACAAAAACATATTTGCAACAGCAAAAATAATTAACAGGGCACGGTACATTTGAAAACATATTACCCGTGGAACTTCCTCCCAGAATTGCAATTATTGTGCTTCTGTCAATTTACGTTGTTGAATGCAGTGTTGATTTTGACAGCAAATTTTGATTTAGTTTTAGTCATAGTCTTTTGAATAAAATTCGATTTAGTTTTAGTCATATTTTAGTCATCTGAAATGTTTTAGTTTTTGTCTAGTTTTAGTCGACTAAATATCATCAGATTATAGTCGACTAAATCTACAGTTGATTTAGTCGACTAAAATGTATTTTGTCGGTGCCTTGATGGCGTCGTAATGGCTGATTTTAAACTTGGTTGCATGCTGAAAATAGCCGATCTACAAGCTCACAACGCGTCGCGCTGCGACGCGTTGTGAGCTTGTAGATCTGCTATTTTCAGAGCGCAACACTCGAGCGTCTTTCAGTTCTACTGGATCTCTTCTCCACTAGTCCCTCACTAACATTTTAATCTAGTTTTTATTTGTTGACGAAATTGTCAATATATGTAGTCTTAGTTTTAGTCATCGTAGCTTAGTTTTTATTCCGTTTTTATTCCGTTTTCGTCAGTGAAAAAAAGGTAGTCGACCAACATTTTTCGTCATAGTTTAAGTCGACTAATTCAACACTGGTTGAATACAAACAAAGACTTTGAGAACCAATGCCCCGGCCAACCAATGCTCTGCGGTGGTGGACAGGTATTTTTCCTCCTGCACCACCCGAGCGCCCACCTGAGGATTTGACTGTGTGTAGTGGTGGAAAGATGTGATCTGCATAAGTTATGATGACAGACGGTGGGTGGAGAGGACATGACGTGACGGCGAGGACAGGCTGACGTGGTATTAGAGGCTGCAAATTGGATAGACGGGTTCATACGCTGCCAGAAGATGAAAGAAAATACGTGTGTGTGTGTGCGTGTATGCGTGTGCGTGTGCGTGTGTGTGTCTTTAAAGGTTTAAAGTAAGAAAGCAAGCTCGTCGTGCCCTGAGGAAGAGCAGCTAATTTCACAGCTCTCAAGTGCGGCGTGATTTATGCTCAGATAATTGTACAGTCTGGTTGTATAACACACACATACTGTATATACCTGGATGCACACACACACGCACACACACACACACACACACACACACACACACACGCACACACACACACACACACACAATATTGCTGAATTTAAGCGCATACTCTGCACATTTAAGGCGTACATAATCATATGCACACACATTCACAGCAGACAAAGGCAGGCTAGGCCGCTTCTGTCCAAATACAGCAGGAGCACCCAGACATGTCTGAGGCAAGTCTGCAAAATGTGACGATTAACTGTAATGCAGCATATATCCTCTTTCTATCCCTTAAGCCGAGCCACGGCCAAATTAGAAAACTATTATTACCGTATTAACGTATGTGTGTACTACACCTACACCGCTACACCCCTATGAAAACATACAAATGAACAAACAGGCACACACACACACACACGTTTGTATTACTATAGTTGTGAGGACATCAACATTTTAGGAAGCCGATTTTATGATTGATTTATGATTTTTTGGGGGGCATTTTAAGTCAAGTCTAAAGCCAAAAATAGCAGATCTACAAGCTCACGTGTCGCGCTGCGACACGTTGTGAGCTTGTAGATCGTCTATTTTCCAGTGTTTCACATCGCCGCACAACTAAGTATAAAAATCTAACCCCAACCCCCTAAACCTAAACTCTAAAGGTCTAATCCTAAAGCTAACCCCAATCTGAATCTTTTTCTAATCGTAAATCGTTTCTCTAGAAATCTTTTTTCAACCATAAAATAACAATTTATCTTGTGAGGACCAAGAAAATTGTCCTCACAACATCTATTTCTCATATTCTACTATACATGTGGGGACGTTTGGTCCTCACAAGTATAGTAATACACACACACACACACACACACACACACACACACACACACACACACACACACACACACACACACACACACACACACACACACACACACACACACACACACACACACACACACACACACACACACACACACACACACTTAACATCTGTACTTGCGTTCACATTTAACAAGAAATTCTTGAACACAAACAAGATGCTCAAACTTCTGAAACTCAACAACAAGTGTTTCAGGAAACAGATCACGGATACAGGAAGCATCATCTCCTCTTTATGTGGCGAGCACTGGCGACTGCCAATTATCACAGACACTAAACCGAATTTAGCCAATGCCTTATAGCTCTCGGCTTGGGCATTCTTTCAATCTGCAGGCCTCTCACAACGAATTTATGGACATTACCGAGGCTTACCAAATACGAACACAAGCAGTTTACGTTTGTAACCAAGCTGTTTAATAGCATCCTTAAGACGTTGGTACTTTAGCACCTTGGTAAGCCTCTTCCAGGCTGTGGTCGAATGTACAACCCACTTCCCAAATGGTCACTTCTCTACTGTCCTCATCAACAACAACATAGCACCACAAAGGCCTTTAAAACAAGGCTCCAGACATCCCAAAACAAACTAGTCAGGCTACTGCTCGGCCTTACATCTACAACTCATTTAATCCCTGCTCACTTTGCTAGGGTGGGATGGCTCAGGGTAAAGGACAGAGTACAGCAACTTACAAGATACACTACTCCTCAAACATAAAGACACCCATGTACCCGTCAAACTACTTTAAAAATGTCAACGACGTCCACAATCACAACACCAGAGGGAGCTCCACAAATCACGCTCAACCCAGATTTGGCTTAAATTCGTTCTACTGCTATGCCACAAAAATGTGTAATGCCCTCCCAACAGACATAAAAACATGTGAATCCTTGCTCTCCTTCAAAACCGCTCTAAAAGAGCACTTACAGGTGGCTGCAATTACTTTTGGTTCTTTAAGTACATTTTGATACCAATACCTTTGTACTTTTACTCAAGCCAAATTTTGAATTCCGGACTTTTACTTGTAAGTATTGATACTTTTACTTAAGTAAACAATGTCAGTAGTAGTTCAAACACTGCCGCATGGTCCCCTGCTTACCTTTAGCCATCCGCCCCTCCATCCCTCACTGTTCCCCCATGCACCCCCCCCCCCTGCCTGGCAGGAGGCTGCAACAACACTGGCTCTGTCTGTCAGATATCCAACCCTCACTAACCAGAACCAGCATGCACCGGTTCATTCTCATTTTTTTTTCTCTCTCTCTCTCTCTCTCTCTCTCTCTCTCTCTCTCTCTCTCTCTCTCTCTCTCTCTCTCTCTCTCTCTCTCTCTCTCTCTCTCTCTCTCTCTCTCTCTCTCTCTCTCTCTCTCTCTCTCTCTCTCTCTCTCTCTCTCTCTCTCTCTCTCTCTCTCTCTCTCTCTAATGTCCTGCTTATTTAAGATCAAGGTCTCTGAGTCTGTCTGTCACAATTAAACACTCACTAAACACACATTAAACACAATGTGCAGTAATGGGCCACCATGAGTGAATCATGTCAATAAATGAAGCCCAGCTAAGAATTTGCATTAATTTCATATTTCATTTCCATTTCAATGAATTTCAAATATCTCTCCCTCTCCCTCTCTCTCTCTCTCTCTCTCTCTCTCTCTCTCTCTCTCTCTCTCTCTCTCTCTCTCTCTCTGTCTGTCTGTCTGTCTGTCTGTCTGTCTGTCTGTCAATCTCATGGAATGGAACACATTTAAGACAATGCAGAACACATGGTTCATGTTTTCACTGAATCCACAAGTGGTTCAACATGGCATGGATTATGTCTCACACGTCCTGTTATAGATTGATGATGTCTAATCTGTCTGTTGGATGTCATTTAACTTCGGTTACCAACCGCTGTGTTTCATCTGCAATGGATTTAACCACTCAAACCCTAGTGTCCTATTCTGGGGGCGAACGTTTTCCGAAAATAGCAGATCTATAGCTTGTAAATCGGCTATTTTCGGCTACGATATTTGGTGTAGAGGGGGAAAAGTGAAACCAGACTAATCTGCCAGAGCGGGAAAAATATAATCTATACACAGTGATATGGTGCCAAACCAGGAAAAAAGAGGGGGCCTAGTACAAATCCCTGTGGGACACTGGTCCACGAAGAATATAGTGTTTAAGTCAGGGGTCTTCAATGTTTTTCAGGCGAAGGACCCCTTAGCTGAGAGACAGATGAAGCAGGGACACCCCACTACACACTGTAGTATAACATTGTGTTCCAGATTAAACTGCATAGATTTCATAGATAGCTTCATATTATAATATTCTATGTTTATTTGTTTACACATTTTCTTTTCTATTAATATGTTAGATTCATGTTACTGTGACATGCCAGACTAATTGAAACACTTAAACCCTCAATACTTTGTAAACTTGACCTCAGGCTCTGTACTTGGTGTGCTCTTTTTTTTTGTGTGTGCTATTTTTGGCAAATGGAGTTTGCCCCCAGGGGTCCCGGACCCCCAGACCCCCAGAAACCCATGGTTTAAGTCAGAGGTCTTCAACAGGGGGTCCGGGACCCCTATGGGGTCCTCAGAGTTACTACAGGGGCGCCGCCAAATCTTTGTGTGATAGTATTATTTGTTTTACATTAACCATTTGAACTCTAGCATCCCTATTCTGAGCCAAAAATAGCAGATCTACAAGCTCACAATGCCTCGAGCTGCGAGGCATTGTGAGCTTGTAGATCTGCTATTTTTGGCAAAGGTGAAGAGGGGAAAAAAAGAGTGAAAGGTTAAGATTATGAACCTTTTACCTTTTTTTCATGACATCTATGAAAAAGTTTAATCTGCAACACAATTTTATACAACATGTAGTGGGGGGGGTCCCTGCTTCATCTCTCTCTCAGCTAAGGGGTCCTTGGGCTGAAAAACATTGAAGACCCCTGGTTGAAGTGGTTAAACGTCTAGTCTCGTCTTATACGTTAAGGTTCAATGATCTCTGTTCTGTTCTCAAGGCGGCTTTCTAAAATAGCGGAGCCGCTAATGAGCCCGCGGTCGCACACACACAGCGGAAGCCCACTGCTCTAATGAGGTCATGGGGTCACGGGTCAAATGAGAAAGAGTCAAGGGTCAAATGAGAGCATTGGGCGGTGGGGCGTCACACTGCTGCCTGGCTTATGGGCTTTAAGGTTCTCATGAGAACTCCATTATGCCTGCACTCTAAAAAAAAAAAAACGTTTTGAGTTTTTACCAGCTGTTGCGGTTCCCTTTCTCCACGTTTGATTAATTATATTCCTAATTTCTTCCTTCTTTGTTTTGTTTTATTTATCTATTGTGTCACTTAGTTTCAGACCTTCGTTGTTTGCGAGCAGCAGGCTTTCTAAGAGAGAACAAAACAATCTCCTCGTTTTTGCATTTTTCTCTCTCTCTCTCTCCCTCTGTTCCCTTGGCCTGAAGCTCCCGCTGTGGTTCACAAGGATCCCAGGGAGCAAAGAAAAAAACCCACTGGAATTCACTATATTTAAACAACACACACACACACATGCACGCACACACACACACATGCACGCGCACACACACACACACACACACACACACACACACACACACTCTCTCTCTCATTCTCAAACTCTCCCTCACACGACCACTCATCGAAATGCACAAGGTCAGCTGTCAAAACTTCCAAGATATGTGTCCATGCTTGCATGTGTGTGTGTGTGTGTGTGTGTGTGTGTGTGTGTGTGTGTGTGTGTGTGCGTGCGTGCGTGCGTGCGTGCGTGCGTGCGTGCGTGCGTGCGTGTGTGCAGCTGTTTGTTTGTTCGTGTGTCTGTGTCTCATATATTCGTTTATATTGAGGACTTTTATTTGTATTTTCCTATAATTTAACCTTTATTTAACCAGGCCAAGGCCAAAGATTAAGAACAAAATTATTCTTATATTTACAACTGCGGCCTGGCAAAAGGCAAGGCCTCTTGAGGGAGCAGGGATGAAAGAGGGCTAAATAAAGGACAGGCACGCTAGACAACAAATAGAACCATGGTAATCTCACATTGAATCTATCATCACAAATCCAGTTCATTATCACTTTTAATCCGCTGAGGACGGACATCTTTGTGAATATGTCTCTGTTTTATTCTATGTGAGGGGGGTTGGGGAGAAGATGTAGTGTGTTATTGTCAATGCCATTTGTGTTCCTCAAATGAAAATAACAAAATATATAAAAAAATAGTACACATTTTAGGAGGTGAAATAACATAGGAGTTGAGATTAAGATACAAAACGTATGGGCACCCTCTTGTGGCTGACAGGGGGGACTACAACATATTAGATATTGCAACTAGTGAGCCCTAGTTGTAAGTGTGGACTGCTGCACTGTCAGTTCAGTCATTACTGTGAACTCTCAGTGGGGTCTTTGGGGGGGGGGGGGGTTCCAGGGGGTCCCCAGTTAAATGAATAATACTTAGGAACCAAATAGACCCTTACAGGTCTGTAACTCTGAGTGTACATATGGAACCCAATGGACCCTCCATTTGGTTCCATATAGAGCATAGGATGGAATCGGACCCAAAAAACGGGTATTGGTCGCGCTCTAATATGAATGGACAGATGAATAGATAGATGGACAGATGAATAGATGGATGGACAGATGAATAGATGGATGGACAGACAGATGAATAGATGGATGAACAGATGAATAGATGGATGGACAGATGAATAGATGGATGGACAGACAGATGAATAGATGGATGGACAGATGAATAGATGGATGGACAGATGAATAGATGGATGGACAGATGAATAGATGGATGGACAGATGAATAGTGGATGGACAGATGAATAGATGGATGGACAGACAGATGAATAGATGGATGGACAGACAGATGAATAGATGGACAGACAGATGAATAGATGGATGGACAGATGAATAGATGGATGGACAGATGAATAGATGGATGGACAGATGAATAGTGGATGGACAGATGAATAGATGGATGGACAGACAGATGAATAGATGGATGGACAGACAGATGAATAGATGGATGGACAGATGAATAGATGGATGGACAGATGAATAGATAGATGGACAGATGAATAGATAGATGGACAGATGAATAGATGGATGGACAGACAGATGAATAGATGGATGGACAGATGAATAGATGGATGGACAGACAGATGAATATATAGATGGACAGATGAATAGATGGATGGACAGATGAATAGATGGATGGACAGATGAATAGATAGATGAGTAGAGTGGACAGATGGCTTACGTGAGATGGACCCAGGCCCCGGTGGCCAGGCTGTACTCGTGCAGCACGTTGTGACTCAGGTCCAGCTCTCTCAGATGGACACACCTGCTCAGAGTGTCTTCGGTTAACGCCTCGATCCCGTTGTCGTTCATCTTCAGCTCCTGTAACAGCAGAAGACACACGCACAAAGAGAGAGTTAACAAGGAAACAGTATAGAAACAGCTTATATAATCACGTCTTCTTCAGCACCTAGTATTGTTGTCGAGTAGATTTTAGGAGAGCAGCAACGATAAACAGAGAGAGCAGCAAAGAGAAAGACTTACAAAGAGTAGAGAGAGATGAAAAGAGAGGAAGAGAGAGAGAAAGATAATTAGATGGGGAAGCTTTAATGTAACTTAATTGTGCCTGTGCTTGGCCTGCAACGATTATAGTCGTTATTATATTGATTACGTTCTCACTTAATTGAATAATCAAAGATTTTTTTGCTGTTTTAGATTGTTTTGACAATGTTGGCCTATAATGACATGGCCAAATTATTTCCCCCAAAATCAATTAAAATCAGTTAACCACTTAAACCCCAGCATCGTATTGGGACGAAGCTTTCGCTGAAAATAGCAGATCGACAAGCTCACAAGCTTGTCGATCGGCTATTTTCCGCGAAAGCTTTCCCCACAATGACAGAAAACAGAAAAGACACTAGCATTGAGCCCTGAGGGACTCCAGTTACCCACATGGGGTTTAAGTGGTTCATCAATCAATTAGTTTCATTAACTGTTGCACCGCTACGCATGAACAGAGTGGCCCAGAGGTGGCTGATCAAACTGACCTTTAAGGAAGAAGGGAGGCTCTCAGGGAGGAAGCGGAAGCGGTTGTGACCCAGTCCGAGGTGCAGGAGTCCCTCTAGTGGCTTGAAGGTCAACGGGGACACGATGCCCTCGTAGAGGCCACTGTCCTCCAGCTCCAGAGACAACAGGCTGGACAAACCTGAGGAGAGGGACATGATGGAGATATACGTTGGTGACTCCACCTCCCCCTCTCTGTCAAACACACACCATGCACTCTCTCGTGTGCGTGCACACGCATACATACTGTACATATACACACACGCAAGCATGCACACACATGCACGCACGCACGCGCACACACACACACACACACACACTATACTTGTGAGGACATCAACATTTTACGATGTCAATTTTATTAATGCTATTTTTACAATATTGAGCCATTTTTAACCGTTATCCTAAAGCCAGTTCACGACACCGGTTATCAACTAAGAATAAATCAACCATAACTCCAACCCTAACCACTAAAACCTAACCTCTAAGTATCAAATCCTAACCCCAACCCTTTCCTAATTGTAAACCTGCTAGCTCTAAAAAAAACTATTTTTTTAACCATAAAACAAACATTTCTCTTGTGAGGACCAGGAAAATGGTCCTCACAATGTCTATATCTTGAATTTGACTATATATATACTTGTGTTGTCATTTGGTCCTCAAAAGTATAGTAACACACAGACGCACACACACACACACACACACACACACACACACACACACACACACACACACACACACACACACACACACACACACACACACACACACACACACACACACACACACACACACACACACACACACACACACACCTGTGAAGCAGCTAGGGGTGAGTGTGCGGAACGTGTTTCTGTTCATCTTGAGCTCCTCCAGGGACGGGGGCAGCGGTGGGATCCTGGTCAGCTGATTATTGTCCAAGTTCAACTTCTTCAGCCGGCTCAGATTCTACAACGCAAAACACACAGAGAGACCAGAGGCCGTGGGTAAGAGTGGACAGAGAAAAACAATAGAAAGAACACTTTTTTTTCTCACTGTCTCAAGCTCCCTCTATTCAAATGTCATTAAAGTACAAATTACAAAGTATAATTCGTTTTTAATGTCAATGCATTGCTGCATCGTCTCGCTCCATTGTCTTTGAAACATAGTGGAGTGAGAGTCATAAGTATCCAAAAATCCATAAATAGCCACTCAAGTGCAGTGCTCAAAAAAATGTCCTTAATTTGGACGTTACTGTCCGTGTCCGGCGCCACTGGCAGTCACAGCGCCGTGCTTGAAAATGAGAGAGGATTAAGAAGAACAGTGTCTCCTGTCTGCCGTCGATCATGTTAGTTATTTTGGGTTTAAATGTTATTCTACGTGGCTTTTTATTGACGTGGCTGTGTATGTGTGTCTAGTGAAACAAGTGGACCGTGTCTCTCCCAGTGTCCTTCCAGTCAGTCCACCCATCATCATCCACCACTCTGTCATTACTGGGAAATCAAAATAATTTCCCTTTTCATCTTCCACGTCATTGGCTACAGCTGTTTTCCAAAAAAGCTGCAGCTCTCGGCCTATCCGGACGGAGCGGGCTCTTTGGTGACGCGCAGCCCATTGGTCGGAATGTGTGGTAAGGCGGGTCTCAGTGTGGTGGTCAGCGAGCGGTCCGGATTTGGCCTGTGGTCACTCAGTCGGTGACCCGAGGCTATTCTTAGCGGGGGATTAGCTAATGTAGCTTCTGTTCTGCTCGGAGAATAAGGGAGTCGATCATGCAGGGAACTTATGATTACAGCACTTACAATACTCATTAAACACTTTTTATTTGACCCCATACACTGCCCTACAAACAAATTTACAACAAACAGTTGTTTTTGGTTTTTGTAATTGTTTTGCACTGTCCAAATCCCTACCCCCTAATGTGGAAGACACACCCACACTTTAACCCACAAGGACATTTTCCTACACCTACAGTGTATATGGGCAGTGGTGTAAAGTAACTAAGTACATTTACTCAAGTACTGTACTTAAGTACAATTTTGAGGTATTTTCACTTTACTGGAGTATTTCCAATTTTCAGTACTTTTACTTACTACTCCACTACATCTTGCAGATTTTGATTATTATTATTACAAAACATACATTAACCACTTCAGCCCTATATACATTTTTGGCCATTTGAAAATAGCCGATCTACAAGCTCACAATGCGCCACAATGCGACGCATTGTGAGCTTGTAGATCTGCTATTTTCAAAAGATTTTTATACATGACAAACTTGTGAAATCAGACATTCTGCACAATGAGTACTTTTGGTACTTTAAGTACATTTTGATGCCAATACTTTTGTGCTTTCACTCAAGTCAATTTTGAATTCCGGACTTTTACTTGTAACAGAGTATTTCTACATTGCAGTATTCATACTTTTACTTAAGTAAAAAATGCAAGTACTTTTTCCACCACTGCCTGTGGGTGCTTGGACTGACATGCACATGCACTAGGACCTTTGGGTGCGTGGACTTAAGTGTGATTATTGTGACACACATGTCCATCACATCATGCAACACAACATCATTTGCACATACATATGAAAGTGATGGAAACAAGCTGCTGGCTTCTTTGCGTTTATCCTTTTGATAATGGTGTGACAATGTACTGTATGTATTTTTACATTATGTTTTGTTATCAATAAAGATGTCAAAGTCAAAGTCAGTCCAGTGACAGTGAACATTTCCCCACTGGTGAATATGCCAGATACTATAGTGAGTCAAGTGAAACCACCTGGATTTGAACCATGGCCGTCATTTGCTGTCCCAGAGGATGATGGCAAATGTCACCCCCTGGCGTTCACGTTGAACATAGAATTCAGTTATTGGAGGCACTTTTTTTTCTTCTTAGATTGGCATTATGACATATGACTTACATAATTATGACTGACAACGACCGGTACCAATAATAAATATATCTGCTATTTCCACTATTTTTGGAAATGCATCAACAATTTTCAACATGGGAACGATTCTGGCGATTCTGCAAAAATAATGGCGATTATCTCAGATAATTGCAATCAGGCAAATTGATATGTAATTGGCCACGGACCCCCATCTGAAAATGTTTTGTGCCAGTGACCCCCCAGAAGAGAAGAACATTTTCCAATAATTTTCGATATTTTCAAAAATAGCAGATGTACAAGGCACGAAGTGACGCACTGTGAGCTTGTAGATCTGCTATTTTTGAATGGCCAACATATAAATGGATGAAGTGGTTAAAATGATTGTGACGCTATGTTAGCTACTTTTGCTGAGGACCCCCTTTGAGAAGAACCGCTGCTCTACACTGTCTGTCCCGTCATAAATAAAGCCAAACTGCCTGAAGGTCATTGTTTAGAATATGTACACAACACGGTAGTACTTACTGACAGGAGGTTTTGGCTCAGACACTCGTCGTTCAGTTGGTTCTTACTCAGATCCAGTGTTTCCACGTTGTGAAGTTGGGAAAATGCTCTTGGGGCGATCTGGCTGATGTAGTTCTCTAAAAACAATACCAAACACGTGTCATTAACAATCTTATTAGATGCTTATCCAGAGCAATTTACAGTAAGCAGGAAAAATATATATTGCAGATCTATAAGCTCACTGTGAGCTTGTACATCTGCTATCTAAAAAAATAAATAATAATAAGGCAATGCCATTTGATACAAATGTGTATCTCTGGGACCCCAATCAACACTGTACAATCCTCAGTCTGAATTTAACTCTGACGGGTCCATTTAGCCCCCTGGTGGTCCCCAGACCCAACGTTGAGAACAACGTTGCTCTACCACACACACACACGCACACACACACACACACACACACACACACACACACACACACACACACACACACACACACACACACACACACGCAAACGCACACGCACACGCACACGCACACACACACACACACACACACACACACACCTGCCAGGTCCAGCGTTGTGACCCAGGGGTCACGGTTGATGATTGGCAGGTGAGTCATGCCGACGCCCCTGCAGCTGACCAGTCCGCCGTGTTCCCTCCTACACTCCTCAGGCAGCGGCTCTGTGACATCATCAGGGAGCAACTCTGTCTGACCCTCTTCTCCTTCTGCCTCTTCTCCTCCTTCTCCTCCTGCCGTCTCGTTTCCTCCTCCTGTTTCTGTTTCTTCTGCTTCTGCTTCTTCACCTCCTTCTCCTCCCTCTCCTCCTTCTGTTTCTTCTTCTTCTTCCTCTTTGCCGTTTTCTCCTTCTACTCCTCCTGCTTCTTCTTCTTCTTCTTCTTCTTCTTCCTCCTCCTCTTCTCCTCCTTCCTATCAAAGAACAGAATCACAAAACAAAGTCAGTGGTGGAAAAAGTACTTAAGTAAAAGCATCAATACTGCAATGTAGAAGTACTCTGTTACAAGTGAAAGTCCGTAATTCAAAATGTACTTGATTAAAAGTACAAAAGTATTGGCATCAAAATGTGCTTTAAGTACCAAAAGTAAAAGTACTAAAATGTTTGAAAATAGCAGATCTACAAGCGCACAACGCGTCGCGATGCGACACGTTGTGAGCTTGTAGATCGACTATTTTCAAATAGCCTAGGTATAAAATAGGGCTAAAGTGGTTCATTTATGTTTTATAATATGATAATTTATATCTGAAAAGTAACTAGTAACTAAAGTGTTCTAATACTTGTAGTGGAGTAAAAGCACAATATTTGTCTCTGAGATGTAGTGGAGTAGAAGTCAAAGTATTGGAAATTGGAAATACTCAAGTAAAGTACACATAACTCAAAACTGTACTTAAGTACAGTACCTAAGTACTTTAGTACAGTTACTTTCCACCACTGACAAACGTATCATAGTTAGAGGCCGACCGATGCCAGGTGCATGGGTCAGATGCCGATGCTGATTTTTGGAGAGTCCTGGCCTACAGATTACCCATGTTTTGACCGATACATGGTCAAAAAGTGCCAAATAAATGTTAGATAGGTAAAAGTAAGGCAAACACAGAAGGAGGGAACACACACCTGTGTTGATGAGGTGCTGGCCAAGGCAGGTAACAGTATTGACAAAGGATGAGGCCGCACAGCTCTTAGCCACGATGCAAAATGTTTATTTTAAAATGAAACGTTTCGACAGTGAAGTCTTCACTGTCGAAACGCTGGCCTCATCCTTTGTCAATACGGATAGATAAAAGTAAACATTAAACGTTACGAAGCCTGCAGAGCTATTAGTTCATGCAGACAACTCAAGGCAGTGCCCATAGATATATAAACCTAGATACCTCATTGGCCTCTGCAGTTCATTGGAGCGACCTGTATCTCGGGCGCCATTTTGGAGAAGGCAAGCTTCCTGACAACTGGCCAATCACAGCGTGTCTTTTCCGGGACTTGTCAAAATCTAGTTGTACAAAAATATACCGTTATATTTTCATACAACCAGATTCTGCCAAGTCCAGGAAAAGACGCGCCGTGATTGGCCAGTAGTCAGGAAGCTTGCCTTCTCCAAAATGGCGGCCCGAGATATACAGACGCCTCAGGAGGAGGAGGCGTCTACCTTTATATGTCTATAGCAGTTTTTTCCCCCCACTTTTTTCACGTTCCAAATTAGGGACTCCAGGTTGAAAGTAGTTAAATATGGGCTGCATAAATGCTGCAATATTGTCCAAAAAGTCAGGTATATTGGTGTGGACCTACTGGTAATCATAAAGTTATTTCTGTAAATATAAAATTACAAACCTACTTCCATGAATAAAATGTAAGGGAAAAATACTTTGCAAAAACCATAATTAAGCCAAACCTTCTCTTCTTCTTCCTCTTCCTCCTCTTCTTCCTCCTCCTCCTCTGTGTCTTCATCGGTATCATCATCATCATCATCATCCCCTCCTGCCTTCCACTCGATATAGTGGTCCATCAGCTGCATCTTGTCCAGATGGAGAGCTTTAAGGATGCTGCCCAGAAGGCCATCGGCCACTCTTCTCCCCCAGCCCGGTAGAGGGCGCCCTAGCCCTGCCTAAATAGGGAAACACACACACACAAAACAGTGATGCCATGTCTGCTTATTATAAGTAACTTTGGGCTTGTTTTTCTGTTGCTTGTAAGTGAAAAACAGTGCAGTTATTTGGGCACACTTCCAAAAAATTATTTTTGTATTATTATTGTTTAAACCAGTTCTCATTTGCATATCAAGGACGCCCAAATGAATCTATTTCTCCACAGAACCCCATCTGGAAAAAAAATGTTTCAAATATATTCCAAAAATGTTACTTTTTCTTTTCAAGATCATTTTTAACATGGCAGATCTACATGTTAAAAATGTGTTGTCGATCTACAAGCTCACGTGTTGCCGATCTACAAGCTCACGTGTTGTGAGCTTGTAGATCGGCTATTTTCAAATAGCCGATGCATATAGGTTTGTGCTCATGTGGCCAAGTTGCTTCTTTTGGGCTTGTTTTCATAGACCTGGCTGATTATTTCTGGCCTCCCTCACACAGTTAAAACAAGTGTTTTGTGGCAGCCTTATTTCAATTCATTTCCTATGGAAGTCACATTTGGTTTGATACTGTAAAACTGACTTGCGTTAGGGGAGGGGGGGGGCAGAGCGATAGAGGCGTGAGGCAAGTCAGTTTTATCAAACCATGTGACTTCCATAGGGAATGAATTGAAATGGCTTTATGGCTCACGTAAAGGCATAAGGCAGCCACAAAACACTTGTTTTAACTGTGTGAGGGAGGCCTCAAATCTGGCAACAGTGCACACAAGTCACTAGAAGGGCGTTTTTACAAACTTGGACCAGCGTTGCCAAGTCCACTGATTATAAGCGACTTTGGGCTTGTCTTTCTGTAAAGCCGCTTGTAAATGGTAGTTGGGGTTGTGGGTTGCGTTATTTTGGGACTTGTTTCTAAAGTGTACAGTTAGCAGTTGCTTATTTTGGATTTAATGTCGTTTAAATCAGTGTTTCTCAAACATTTTCATGTACATTTCCCCCCCAATTAAGGCTATGTATTCATCCGCAGACCTCCAGCAGAACATCATCTTGTGTCAGGAACCCCATACAAGATCTGTGTATTTAGAATGTTTAAAAAAACATTCCACATCTGCATGTCGCTTCTGTTTGCATGTCGTGAAAACAGAAGCTCTCCAGGTTCACTTTGGCCTTTGCCATTGTATTTTAGCCCTCTAGGCCAGTGGTCCCCAACCTGGGGATCGGGAGTCCCCCAAATTATGTTGGGGGGTCCCCACATGATTATATTAATGTGCAACATTGTTTTCTCACTCAACAGTAAACAAACATACTGTGTATGTGTAGGCCTATACAGGGTATCTGCACATTTCTAAAGTTACAATTGAATGACTTTTAAGACCTTTTTAATACCAAATTGTCAAATATTACGCAAGAAAGAGGCAAACATTGTGAAAATAGCCGAGCTACAAGCTCACAACGCCTCGCAGTGCGAGGCGTTGTGAGCTTGTAGTTCTGCTATTTTCACAATATTTATCGGTGGAACCGAGTCAAACTAAATGTAATGCCTACAATTCCAAGTGCTTGTCAGGGAGGAGGGGGTCCCCAGTTCAAATATGATTATTTTGGGGGGTCGCGGCCTGAAACGTTTGTGAACCCTTGCTCTAGGCTTGCCGTAGCGTAGACAGAGGGCCTGCTGTGCCTACCCTAAAAATGGACAGAAAGAGGACCGAGGCCCCACCAGAAAGAGAATCGAGTTTCAAATGAACCTCAACCTGACAATGTGAACACAAAAAGAACTCAGTCCTTTTTCTGTGGTCCATTTCTTGTTCCACTTGAAGATGACTCATTTCGGCTCATTTGGTTCCTTTAAAAAGGACTATTATGGAAACACCCGTGCAACACAAGTGTAAAACGTTAAAAAAATACCCTTTTCACAGCAGACATTTTGGTGGCTAAACACAGCACACAACGCATTGCGATGACCCATTGCGTGATCTTGTAGATCGACTGTTTTCTGCAAAGATATTTCGTGGTGAGTGACAACAAGAGAGAGCCTAGTATAGATAGCCTGGTAAACCCTCCCTCCGGAAACCTCATTTGTAATTTATTTCAAATGGAAATGAGATTTTCCGGAGGGAGGGGCTTTACCAGGCTATAGTATAGAGTAGACCCCTGGGGGACTCCAGACACCAGAGTATAGGGTTGGCAAGAAACACCTCAAGGAAACACACACACAATTAGTGTTGCTAAATTCAGCTGTGTTTACCTGTCAAAATGTGTGCTGTGAATGTTTACAGACATAAACAGGAAATAGTAATACAGCGTAGGAGTGTATTACTCCTAATTATGATTTGGGACTAGATACACTGAAGAAGACACAGATGCAGTTGTGTGTAGAGCCCGACCAACTAATACCAACTACCGATTTATTATTGATATTTTGTCTAAGACTGTTATTTGAAAAACTTAGATTTTATAAGCAAACAAATACATGTTTTGATAGATAAAAATAAACCCATAACTGAACGTTTTATTTAATTTTATTTAACCACTTAAATTAAATCCACCATACAGATTTTGTCCAATCTGTATGGTAGAGTATGTTAATACAATATAACTCATACAATTGGGGTGGTTGTGTTTTGTCTCTCAGCTCTTCTATTGAGACATTTAGATCCTGTGTCTAAGTGAGACATGACCTTTGACACAATCCTGTTTCTGGTTTGACACGGATTTTGACCTGAAGGTAAAGGTTCAATTTAGCCTGTGAGCAAGCTCAATGGTAGCTCAATGGAAAGGATTTCAGCACTTGCCCAGGAGACCCAGGTTCAATTAGAAGAGGAAAGTTACATAGTGTAGCTTTAAGCCCTATCCAAATGTGTCTAAAACAGCCGATCTACAAGTTCACAATGACGCGTTCTGAGCTATTTTGGGACATGTTTGAAAAGTTCAGAAGGTCTGACTTCTCTCGCTCATCGATATTGTCAGGGAGGTGGCTCTGTATCGTTTACAACAGTCAGTCCCTCATAAATAGTCTGTTTCTGGCGAAAATGTAATTAATTTGTCGGCGGTAACATTATCGTTTTCTCGCCTTAGTTGATGCTTCATATCCATATAAGTCATATGAGTCATATGATCATTTGTTTATTTTTGGAACACAGTTCTTATATGCCGCGATATTAAACACGTCTATGGGAATTCAGAATGGGGAAACAAAACCGTGACCCAGGTAGGATAGGTAAATTACATCAGACTTGGGTGCTCTATAACGGCATGCCCAAATTAGGGAGGCCAGGTTGAAAATGAGTAAAAATCAGGACACGTCAGCAGCTTAATTTCTGATACCGATGTCGTAAAAAGAAAAGCCAATTAATGGCCGATATATCGGCCAAACCGATATATCGGTCTAGCTTTAATTGTGCGTTTATTCACCAGTCTGTATGCAGTGTTCTCCACCGTTGCTGCATGTCTCCTCTTTCCCCATGCTCCTCTCTTCCCCCTGCGGGACGCCCGCTCTGTGGCGTTTAGGTCTGGCCGCTCCAGCTCCTCGTCCTCTCGGGGGGCGTCACTTTGTTGCCTCTCATCTTCACTCTCTTCTCCATCCAGAGAAGGAACAAGAAGCAAGGAGTTAGTGAGGAATAAGTATAAGTAAGCAAGCCCAGACATGTGGCCCATAGGCAGTGTTGATTTCGTCGACTAAAACTAAGACTAAATATATTGACAATTTCAAAATGTTAGTGAGGGACTAGTGGAGAAGAGATCCAGTAGAACTAAAAGACAAGTCATTTTATGTTAGGTTGCACTCGGGTGCTGCACTCTGAAAATAGCAGATCTACAAGCTCACAACGTGTCGCGCTGCGACGCGTTGTGGGCTTGTAGATCGGCTATTTTCAGCATTCAACCAAGTGTAAAATCAGCCATTATACGACGCCATCAAGGCCTCGCCAATATACATTTTAGTTGACTAAATCAACTGTAGATTTACTGTAGTCGACTATAATCTTATGATATTTAGTCAACTAAAACTAGACAAACAGTAAAACATTTCAGATGACTAAAATATGACTAAAACTAAATGGAATTTTATTCAAAAGACTATATACTAAAACTAAATCAAAATTTGCTGTCAAAAGCAACACTACCCATACATAGGTCAGGAGCCTAACTCCTGTTTTACAGCATGGACATGACACTGTCACATGATATACAAGTTCACCCCTTGGACATGACACTATGTCACATGATGTACAAGTTCACCCCTTGGACATGACACTATGTCACATGATGTACAAGTTCACCCCTTGGACATGACACTATGTCACATGATGTACAAGTTCATCCCTTGGATATGACACTATGTCACATGATGTACAAGTTCATCCCTTGGATATGACACTATGTCACATGATGTACAAGTTCACCCCTTGGACATCACACTATGTCACATGATATATAAGTTCACCCCCTGGACATGACGCTAGTATGTCACATGATATACAAGTTCACCCCTCGGACATAAAACTATGTCACATGATGTACAAGTACTTCCCCTGGACATGATGCCAGTATGTCACACAATATACAAGCATTGGGTACCAAAGGTGACAGTTATTTTAATTACTAAAATTACTTGTTACAATTGTTACAATAACGCCTAATTTACAACATAGCTGCGCACCAGTGTCACACAACCAAGTGTAAATCTGGCATCACAAAGAGAGAGAGGACACAGGTAATATTGTAAAGATATAAACTCACCAGTAAGAACATCTGTGTCAGACACTGTCTCAGCTAGTCCGGTTCTTGGTAGGTGAATGGCAGCTGATTCCAACTCAGGCGTCCCAGCTGTCATGATCGTTGACCCGGCCAGTTTGTCTGGATCCGTGGGGCTCAGGCATTGCCCTGATAAAAAAATCAGAGCACTCAGACAAACGCACACCATCCATGTCCTGAGTGCAGCTGGCATCGCTGCAGAACCCGGAGCTCGCTGAAGCCTAGGTTAAATTATACAGCTGAATATGTAGAGTATAAAGCCACTGGGAGGCAACCTCAAGGCCGAGGGCTGGTTCAGTCCAGGAGAGGATGGGACAAATCCACAAAAAAGCTAAGTTTACTTTAAACATAAGAAGCTACCCCAGATGTAGAATGCAGATCCAGTCCAACATGTGAAGGTGTGTTTAAAAAAACGTTATGTTAAAATCAGTAGAATGACCTGGCAAAAAACAACAGCTTACCCTAAAGCATTAGATTAACTATAAGAAAAGAGAAATTATTCATGGAGTAACTAATAATGGTGGCTCTTCTTCAGTCTGCAGTGATACTGGATAGCACCTGCCTAACTGAACGTTTTTCGATGAGACCCAGAGCAGAGCAGGAGGGGAAGGAATAGGGAGGAGGCAGAGAGGTCAAAAAATATACCCTCGCATTAACAAAGGCCTGTTCACGGAGCAATAAAATACACAGGCACAGACCATCCCACTTCTCCCCCCCCTCCCATCATGAATGAGGAAGGAAAGAGAGAGGAGTGAACGAGAGAGGGAAAGAGAGAGAGAGAGATGGAGGGAGGGAGCAGAATAAAAGAGTAAATGAGAGACAAACAGGCGGAGAAATATAGAAATTGTCTGGAACACAATAGTGAGTCAGCTATATCAGTGTATTTGACACACAGGTGTGGGTGATTCCACTGTCAGCTCTGTGTGTCTCACCTGAGTGTGTGTGTGTGTGTGCCCGGGCAGCGGGCAGCCCGTCCTCGGTCTGTGCCAACCGTAGCGTCGTAGACAAAAGGCTGGCAGACGGGAACAGCTCAGGTTGGAGTCATCCTCGTTTGGCCAGTCTCCACTGGCATCTATGTATGAACAGAAATAAGACAGGCAACAAGCAATGAATGATGACAGTGTCTATATGTACATGTCCACGCTGCCAGACACATAGTAGCCCTAATGCTACCCATGTGTATGGGCGCACATACAGTACAGTAGTGTACACACACACCCACACACACACTCAACAACATGGCCAAGCAGAGTGCCACCGCCTGGTTATTGAGTCTACCTGGGATTCTCACTGCAGGGTCAAACCTGCTGACGGCCCTTCTTTATTTGCACATAACCATGCACATGCACGCACGCTAGCACACACAGTGTAATATTCGGTGATCATAACATAGCAACCACAATGGTTTACAGTTTACTTTTTTTTTCATGTTTAGTCATTTAGATTTTTACACAATTCTTTGTCAATATGCAGCTTGGCGTGTGGTGGAGAATAGCTGGTGAGACGGTGAAACATCGACCAGAACCCAGACATGCTCCAAATGGCTCCAGTTAACAGTGTTTCTTACACTAAACACTGAAACACCCGTCGTTGTCCTGAATCCCGATACGGCCGTCCAAGACAAACAGGGACATCCCAGGACACAAGTCATTCAGGTCCCGACAGAGACAGGAACACGCAGTAATCTGCCCTGACCACCTTAACCTCAGTCCAGCCGACTGGATTAGAAGTTTCCACTGCAGTAGACGTGTGTGTGAGGTCCAGGATGCTTGCAAACATAAATATACCGACGAACGCAAATTACTGGGTGCCCTTTAAAATAGTATAGGCCTACTTTTAAATGGCATGCTCCATTCCAGGTGAAATGCAAAGTCTACTCTCGAATTCAATATAGATTCTTTGAAGACGGGGAAAGCGGTTAGGACTTGGCTTGTTGCACACTAGACAAGTTAAGGACATGAACCCTAGTGTCCCTATTTTGGGGCGAACATTCAGCATTTCTACAGTACAAGCTGGCAAGGCTTTAATTGCACGTTGTGAGCTTGTACTGCAGATTGGCTATTTGCGGGGGAGAGGAAAAAAAGATGGGGACCAAGGATAGACCTCTGGGGGACCCCGGATAACTAAGTATATATTACAAGTAGCCTACAGTTAAAATGTTAATTTGAAATAAAAATCCATCCAAGGATACCATATTCATGTTTGACCATTCCTTCGGTCTTGGTTATTTATTTTTTTACTTATCGACTTACTAGAGCAGTGGTTCCCAAACTTTTTAGCCTGTGACCCAAAAGAGAAATTTGATGCCTCCCCGTGACCCAAACTAGTGAAAATAGCAGATCAACAAGCTCACAAGTTTGTTGACCTGCCATTTTAACTATTTCTTAAGTTTTATTTTTTTTGTTCATGGAATTTCTTAAATGTTTTAATGGCGCCCGCACGGTTGACACAACCCCCGCAATGTACATCAAAGTGGATGTTCCTGGGGGGTTTCCAGGGGGTCCATCGTTGGTTCTCAGTGTGCTGTCCGGGGACCCCCAGGGGGATAAATAACTCACAGCGTGTCGCATCATGACGCGTTGTGAGCTTGATTGTAGATTGGCTATTTTCCAGCTCATATTCATTACCATTCCATCTCCACTCATTGGCCGGGGACCCCTAGGGGTCCTTGAGGATTTGCTAACTCCAGTATATCTATATGCACACACACACACACACACACACACACACACACACACACACACACACACACACACACACACAAGTGTGATGTGAAAATAAACCTGTTATAATTTTGTTCAAGTTGTTGATTTTCTTTAAACATAACATGTAATCAAATCAAACTCCATGAAAGTATCTCAAACTGTATTCTGCATGTTGGCAGACTGTGGCTTACACAGCATTGACTGATATGCAGTCTCACATGTACATTTATATTGATGGTTGATGCAGTCGCTTAGTCCTTTGTAACAGTGTGTCATTGTTGTCAAATCAAATGTAACTAGACGCGTCGCAATTGGCAATTGCAAAGTGTGGTTGCGCCGACGCCGGTCGGGACTCGAGTAATACGCTGGGAGGAATACCGTCGGAGACTGCGCCAATTACATTGTCACGTCACTCCTGAGATCGCTTGCGTTTCATTTTGAAGGGACTGACTCCCCCAAAAATCATGTTTTTGCATCAAACGGTGACATTTTGCACATTCGTGGTGCCCCCTATGGGTCAAAGTGGAAATGCTTTTGGGGAGTCGTTGAGTAAATCACCCTCGACATGTGATTTAAATTTGGGATCGATTGGACGTTTCGTAGGTGATTTTTGACATTTTTGGTAAAACGGGTCCCTCCCACTAACTTTGGAAACAATTTACGGAAGAACGGTAAGGACTATGAAAATGCCGTTTGGATATGTTTACCGCATGGGCCCAGAGATCATGTGTACCGATTTCTGTGACATTTGGACAAAATATGTTGGAGGAGGAGCTAAAAGTGTGGTTTGAAGAAAATTCAAAATGGTGGAAAATCTATCCAGACGGAAATGGGCGTGGCCTATATGGGGAGTTGCGTCGTGACCCAAGGAATCCAGGGGAAAATAAATTTTGATTTTACGACCTACGGTTCAAGAGTTATAGGCCAAAACGTAAAGTGGGCTGTTATAGCGCCACCATGTGGCCGACTGGTGTGATTATTTTTTAAATAATTTAGCAATAAACTATTAACCTCCCCTCCAAGTCTTGTAACTGTAGCCCTTACGGTTTCCGAGAAAGAAATACTTGAATGGGAGTTTTTGCAATTCCCATGAAAGTGAATGGGGAAATGTAATGCACTAATAAATCAATATCAAAAAATCTATCCATACGCAAATGGGCGTGGCCTATATGGGGAGTTGCGTAATGACCCAAGGAATCTAGGGAAAAATAAATTTTGATTTTACGACCTACGGTTCAAGAGTTATAGGCCAAAAGGTAAAGTGGGCTCTTATAGCGCCACCATGAGGCCGAATGGTGTAATATTTGTTTAAATAATTTGGCAATAAACTATGAACCTCCCCTCAAAGTCTGGTAACTGTAGCTCTTACGGTTTCTGAGAAAAAAATACTTGAATTTTAGTGTTTTCACTTTTCCATTGAAGTGGATGGGGAAATTTAATGCACTAATAAATCAATATCAATTAAACTATGCAACCAATCTCTTAGCCTTATGCAAGTGCACGATTCCCGGTCAGACCGGTCATTTTGACATATAGCACTAAATTGGGAAAAATAAACTGTGGGAGGAGTAGCGGCCCGAAGTATTGTTTATCTATAAATAAATAAACAAATAAAGTATAAGGAGTACTATAGTCTGGTTGCCCTGTTAGGGCAACCACACTAATTAGAAAGCACCTACAACGTGCCATACAGAGCAGGATCATTATAGGCAACAAATACAGAAACCATCATCAATGTGGTTTTTCAGTGGTGTGTTCTACCGTGTTACGCTCATAGGTTACGCCATCGGTTCTCAAAGTGGGGTCCAAATGGAACCAAATGGAACAAATGGGTCCATTTGGTTCCATTTGTACACTCTCAGAGTTAAATTAACATTGATTTTACAATATAAATTGCGGTCCAAGTGATAGAAATGCCATTAAATGGGGGTCCGTAGCCCTAATGCATGTGAACCTGGGGGTCCTTGAAATTAAAATGGTTGAGAATCTCTGCTAGAGCCGTAAAAAAAATCTTCTCTTATTGGGGGTCCCTGGCATATCTTTTCAAATGGGGGTCCGCGGGATAATAAGTGTCAATTTGGGGGTCCTTGTCCTTGACATGAAAAAGTTTGAGAACCACTGGGTTACGCTAACCATTTCATCCATCCATAGTGTGCACGCGCATGTACAGTATGCATGGCTGCATGCGCAGTTGCGCACATATGCACCTTGACATTCTGAATGAATAAGTTACTAATTCTAAAGTTGAATATTAACCACAACGCTGCCTGACTAACAGAACAAGGAAGCTTCTAGCTTGAGCACAAAGAGTTATATAGCGCTTGCTACATTTCCCACTGGAACACATTTATTACAGATTCATTTTTTTTTTAAATCATGGGCAACAGTCAAGAGAAGCCTATGGCGACCCTCGGCCTCGGTGACACCGGTGGTTCAGCAGCTGGCGCCCTGATTAATTTTGGTGAGTAGCTTTCCTACCTTTTCTTGTTGTCTGCTTACATTGAACCCCAATAGTTAAATACGTTTGTTGATATTTGATTGTTGTATTGATTGGGGTAGTGAAACTGTGGCCTATATATGTGAGATCTTTGTCGAAGGTTATGGTACTTCGTCTTACAGCTGACACCCAAGCCATACGACGTTTCTTTGTTATCTCCGACATCTGATCTCCATTGTGTTTCTTCCAGGTTGGAAAACTGTACATTTTAGTTCCATCTGAAGACTCTGCCTTGACATTGCATCCGACAACGCAGCACCGTCGTACCATCGCTAAATTAGAGCGACAGACAAGCTAGAGATAGATAGTAGAGAGATGGAAGATAATGTACACTGTCTACACTTTCTGCTTGCTGAACAAAGCACAGGACTACAGAGTGATGTACCAGGATGTACCAGCGTGACCACAAAGATAGTAGAGAGAGATGGAAGATCATGTACACCGTCTACACTTGCTGCATGCTCACTACAGAGTGATACCAGTGCGACCAAACAAGCTAAGGCTTATGGCGGCCAAAGTGGGCGGAGTTAACGGCGTGACGAAACTGTGACATCGCTACGCCCTTTCCCTATAGCATCACAATAGTAAAATACTAATAGGCGTAGGTACGTAGCCTACACATACAGTACACGTTCAGAAGATAAAAAGCAATTATTTCCATTGTGATACCTTTATTGATTATTGATTCTTTATTGATCCCACGGGGGGGGGGGGGGGGGGGGGGGTCAATTGAAGCGGTAAAAGAAAGACAGGGCAGAGAAAGAAAAATAAATAAAAGAAAAAATAGGAAGAAAAGAAAACAGATAGCAAGTAGGCCTAGCCTAATCGAGATGTGTGTGTGTGTGTGTGTGTGTGTGTGTGTGTGTGTGTGTGTGTGTGTGTGTGTGTGTGTGTCTGTGTACACGGAAAATACAGGAGCCGTTGGCGGATCCGTTGGCGCAGCCGTTGTCGCAGCCGTGCCCGTGGGCCAAGTAGTGGGCCAAATAGCCGTTTTAAAGAAGGTTTAAAGCTTCATGGCTATACACCAAACAGGTAGGCTGCTACACAATGCTTAGAAATGTAACCAGTGGTGGAAAAAGTACTCAAATGCTTCACTTAAGTAAAAGTATCAATACTTCAATGTAGAAATACTCTGTTACAAGTAAAAGTCTGGAATTCAAAATGTACTTGGGTAAAAGTACAAAAGTATTGGTATCAAAACGTACTTAACCAAGTAGGCTATACACATTATGCAGAATGTCCCATTTCACAAGTTTTCAAATGTATAAAATGTATAAAAACTCAATGGACGCATTGTGAGCTTGTAGATCTGCTATTTTCAAATGGCCGAATTATATATGGCTGAAGTGGTTAATTTATGTTTTATAATAATAATAATCAAAATCTACAAAGTAACTAGTAACTAAAGTTTTCAAATAATTGTAGTGGAGTAGAAGTACATTATTTGCCTCTGAGATGTAGTGGAGAGTAGTAAGTAAAAGTACTGACATTTGGAAACACTCCAGTAAAGTAAAAGTACCTCAACATTGTACTTAAGTACAGTACTTGTACTTAGTTACTTTACACCACTGTAATCCAGGCAGGACAATTTTCACTCATGCAGAGACCTGCCTTTTTGGCAAGGTTGCGAACTATCTTTTATATTGTAATGTTGATTTCACAATGGCTGCAGGCTTGGCCTCAAGGTTCAAGGTTGTACTTTATTGTTACATCTCGTGTACAGGTACATAAGAGTAAAACTTATTTTGGTTTGGCTTCCTTCAGACAATGCAGCAGCATAAGTAATAACAATAGAATAAAGAAAACGTAAAAAGATTTAAAGAGAGTGCAAAAAGAGCAAACATAGAATGAAAAGAGTATCATCAAATCAAATCAAATGTACATCTGCATAAAGATAAAGAAAAAACGTGGTATGTTGTATACACCACCGGCATTATTCTTCAGTAGCTGTCACCTAACTTTGTGTAAACAACTTCACAGTATATTCACCAAGAAATATTAATTCAGTCTAGAAAAAAGCATGAAAAACTAAACTGACTTATTTGAATATTAGGGTACAGCTTATAACAAGCACACACACACACACACACACACACACACACACACACACACACACACACACACACACACAGTCTCTCTCACACATTCTGGGTTATAATAAGTTATTTATTTAACAGGTGGAATATATCACAGTGACACCAGTGGAAGGCCTGAAGACTGCCAAAGATTGACGACATGATGATTCCAACACAAATAGTGTTTAAAAAAATGCTTCCGCTGCTTGAGTGCTCATTTTAATCTCTATATTTTTGCTAAAATGTAATTAATTGGAAAACATGAAAAGCCTCTAAATCTTTAATTGTACCCTGCATGCCATACCTACTGTACTAGGGTAAAATACCAATACATTGAGTTAATTATATATATATATACACAGAAAAAAAAATATATATACAGTATACTTGGACTAAAGCTTAGCATCTCATTATATATGTTGTGCATTGAACATAATTAAATAATTTGAACAAATCTACCAACTACAAGTATCATGCATGTTGTTCTTTGCTCGCATTACTTGCTTCCTTTCAAGATAATTGTCCTTAGACATTTGAGATGTCTGTTTTTCATGAATGAAAGTGAAACAAGAGACTGGCTCACGAGTCACAAGGCTATTCATGCAATAACATCCCCACATGATTTTTCGGGGGGACGACGACCGTGAAGTGACAATTGAAGGACTTAAAACCTTTTTAATGCCTAAAAAAATTGCCGATTTACAAACTTGTAGATTGGCTATTTTTATAATATTTATCTGTAGAACCGAGTCAAACAACATTGAATGCCTCAACTCCTATATTCCAAGTGCTTATCAGGGGTTCTCAGTTCAAATGTGATTATTATTTTTTTGGGGGGGGTCACGGCCTGAAAAGATTGAGAACCACTGTTCTAGAGACCCCCCCCCCACCCCCATTTAGTAATAAATATACACACTCCTTACAGGGTGAATGTGGCTTAGACAGTCTGACCACTGGCGGTCCTATAGGATGTAAGACACCTATGTGTGAAAACCACTGACTCGCCAAGCAAACATTTCTACACAGCAGTGAGAATGTAGTCCATTTCATGCTCCATCGCACAAATTAGGCTCAACTCGAACAAATAAGGTAATAACTCTTAAGTGTAAAAATAGACCCAACACCGTGTTATTTTAACACAATGTTTTTCATGGGGTAAACTAGAAAAAAAAAAGTGCTCCTCGGGGCACAGGTCTCCGCCAGGTCAGGTAGGTCATTGTGGGCCAGCAATGTTCGGAATTTGCCAATCAGGATGGAATATGAGAAATCGGACCGATTCGTCTTGATCACTTGACTATAGAGTACAGAAGTCCTGACGTCACTCGTTCATCCCCTGGTTCGTAAAGTAATTTCTCTATGGAGAACAACATTGGGTCATCTTAGAATCGTCTTATATAAGAATTGTGGTCCAAAAATAAACAAACTGTCTCTGCGATATTGTCAGGGAGGAGGTTCTGTATCGTTTATGATAGTCAGTCACTTATATTTGATACAGTCTGTTTCTGGCGAAAATTTAACTAATTCAGCGGAAGTAACATTATAGTTTTCTCACCGTCAGTTGATGCTTCATATCCATAAGAGTCAAACCGCCGGGGTAATTTGTTTATTTTTGGAACACAAGTTCTTATTTGACTCGATATTAAAGACGTCTATGGGAATTCAGAACGGGGGTGGAAAACTACTAACCAGGTAGGATGTGTAAATTACGTCAGACTTCGGTGCTCTAGAGATTATGTGTACCGATTTGCGTGATGTTTGGGCAAAATTTGTGGGAGTAACAAAAGAATTGTGCAAAAGTCAGCCTCTTGGTGGCTCTATAATAGGGCAATTTTAAAAGGGTGACAACATTTTCACGAAAATCGCATGCCGTGTTCACGACTTGAGGCATTTCGTTCAAAACGGAGCACTCCTGCAAACTTTGGAAGCCAATCAGGATGGAATATGAAAAATCTCAAAGACTTGTGGTTTAATGACTATGGAGATTCTGTTTACCGATGCGTGTGTTTTTTGTACAAAATCTGTAGGAGTACTGTCCAAAAATGTGTTCAATCAAGCCAATAGTGCCAGATTAGCTGTTCAGACGGAATGCAAAACATAGTCTTCGCCATGCCGATACAAAAAAAAACATAACAAGTCAGTTCAGTATCGCAGGGTCACAGTTGTTTTTTTTATTTCTGAACTCCACAGCAAAGCACATGGGTCGATACAGGTTGACCGGGTAGCTTCACTACCATCAGCATCAGTAACACTTGCAGACAGGGGTCATCATCATCATCAGAACGCTCAGAACATTTCATCAATGTTGGTTCAATTTCAAGTTAATTCAAAACAGAAGTTTCACCGCAGCTCTAGTGTTGGAACAAAAGGCCATTTATGGAGCGCCAAGAACAGTTTAACCACAATACTAGCCTGATAGCAGAACCAGTGTAACAAGAGCTTAAAAGGGAATACAGGTGACATAAACGCTGGTCATGTAATGAGAACATGGGCTGCGATTTGGTGGAATGTACAGGAAGTGGTGGGCCCAGCCGGACGGACTGCTTGCATCAACAATACAGGTTTAACCAAATCAGCCCCTCCAACACACATTTGATTTATACTAGGGTTGCGTACCATAATTTGCCATTTACAAGCTCACAACACGTCACAATGCAACGCGTTGCGAGCTTGTAAATAGGCCATTTTAGGGGCGAAAGACTGCACTGGCAGGCAACCAAGTATAAATCGTGTTTATAAAACGCCTTTGCTACGCGGCTATCCCAGCTGACACCTTTAAAAATACATTACATGGGAAACAAACTAGTTAAACGGGAAAAGGACATTATTAAATGGAACCAAACTACTGGGGGCAGAAGTTGCTAGAAGGTGCAAACAGAGGAGAACTACAGGGAACAGTATGAGTTCTATGAGGTTAGATACTTGTACAAATACACAAACAAAAAAAAACCTGTTCCGTTTCTCTCCCTCTCCAATGGTCAAGCTAGCAACTCCTACCATGAACACCAGAGTGCGCTAAAGAGTTAAGAGCCACAAGATGAGACACTACAGCATAAGTTAGTCTAACAGATTGGAATGCATCGACATTTGGTTCCGCTGTAGCTGTAGCTTACAAAGAGTTGTGGAGGAAAAGGAAAATTCAAGCTTAAGAGTGGGGAGGGAGGGAGGGAGGGCAGCAGGGGCGCTCCTCCTCAGTTGGCGAAGGTTTGGCGCACGGCGTTGACGATGTGCTGGGCGCTGATGCCGTACTTGTCCAGCAGCTCCTGGGGCTTCCCGCTGCGGGGCACCTCGGTCACTGCCAGGCGTGTCACCACGATGCCAGGCTCCTCGCCCACCGCAGACAGCACGGCCTCGCCAAGACCACCTGGACACAGGGCAGATGGGCGTGTGTGAGCAGTGCACACACACACACACACACACACACACACACACACGTGTTTCACAGTAACGCCGCAGCTATCCGCGTGGAAAGCAAACATCTTAACCCATTGAGACCTGAAGTCGATTCTACATGTCTCCTAAATCTCAACAGTATTCTGAAAAACGTATGTTTCTATATCAGTGGTGCTCAATCTTTTTCATGTCAAGGACCCCCAAAATGATATGCATTTGGCCGCCGACCCCCATCAAAATATTTTGTTCCAGGGACCCCCCAGAAGCAAAGATTTGAGTTAAAAATGTTCGCTTTAAAAATATATATATTCAAAGATTTGCACACATTTTCACGATTTTTGAATAGCCCAAAGTGTAAAATAATGCTTTTTACCTCAAATCTAAAAATGACACAGTTCCAGGTCTTAATGGGTTAACTAGAGCCCTGTAAGCCCGTCGGGACCCGGCCCGCCGTTTCTGTATTTGACCATAGGGCCCAGGGCTGGGCTCACAGACCCCATTATATTAATAAGGTAGCACACATGTCTTAGCATGTGTGCTAACTTGAATGTAGGGTGTGTGTGGGTGGCCTACAGTCTATGGGGCAGAGACCGTATCTTAGCAACACTGACAGCGCTAACTCTCAATGGTCGTGTCATGAGTAAATGAGCCCAATGAGCTGCCCGCAGTGGCTTCCAGACACCCGTCACACACACACACAGCAACGAGAGGGGGAGAGTCAGTGGGTGCAGGACAGCAGAATCACCGTAATTTCTCAACTAAATCACCCCATCATTCATAGCGATTCCCCGACCTCAAAATACGGAATAAAGTCCCAACTACGTCACCAGACGTGTGGGGAATTATGCTGTGAGGACATAAGATCATTCCAAACCGTGGCTGGAGGAAAATGTCTTACCTTTTAGTGTGTTGTGTGTTCTTGACTCCTTGTGGCTTTGTTTTTAAATCAGAGCGTGAGAGCGCAGCCGAGACTAGTGCAGCTGCTGGGCGCACCAGCGAAAGCGCATGCTCGAAAATAATTCATAAATAAATAAGTCTCAGGCTCCGGGGCCGGGCTCGAGCTGTAAAATTGCACCACCTGCCGGGCCGGGCTGGGCTGAATACCACGGGCCAGGGCCCACATTTTCGGCCCGTGCAGGGCTCTAATCTTAACCACTAGCCTAAAGGGGAATTTCCCCTTGGCCGGAGGAGTTATTAGGCAGAGGGCTCTGAGCTACTCACTACTGCTACACCTGCTTGGATCTACATGTATTGGTCAAGTTAGGTTTTTGAGTTTTTTTATTTAAAATGTATTTATGACGTTGTATCGCATTTAGTTTTTCCTCGTCTTCCGTCTCCCCTACAATAGACTAGTCTGAGCAACCACTTAAGCCTCATTTAATACCGTGTTGTACAACAGTGTCGCACAAAAATAGCTGACCTACAAGCTCACAACATGTCACATGTTGTAAACTTGCAGAGATGCCATTTGCTGTTGTGACCTTGTAGATAATGCTTGTTGTTCCATTTTCTGCTGTATTAAAAATGTTTTATTGAACACGATTTTTAAAACCCATTTGTTCGATTAACTGCTGCACCCCTATAGTCAAAGAACGGAAAACAACCCACCCTCTTTGTAGTGGTCTTCCACTGTGATGATCTTTCCCCTTGTGGCTCTGGCGCTGGTCAAGATGGTGGCCGCATCCAGGGGCTTGATGGTGAATGGGTCAATGACTCTGATGTGCTTTCCTGCAACAAGACATTTGGAAATACATTTTCCAATAAGTTTATCAATATGATCCATGTGATCCACTGACCCATTAGATGTTGGTTCGGCGTGTACAATATGGTCATTTTTAACCCATTGAGACCCGAGGCGATTCTTTAAAAAAAATCTAAATCCTAACAGTTTTTTGAAATAAATATAAAAAATATTTTTTCACGATTTTTCAAAAATAGCAGATCTACAAGCTCGTAGCGCAGCACTCGGTGCCGCGCTACGAGTTTGTATATCTGCTATTTTTGAATAGCCAAAGACATCTAAAGTGACACGGATGCGTTCCAGGTATCAATGGGTTAAGTTAATAAGCATCGCAGAACGGTTACAGCATTATAAGGGTTAGTGCTTATAATTCTTATAATAACACTGTTGTATCGGTATTCATCCACTAGAGGGCACACCGAGCTCACCCTCTTTTTCCAGGATGTCAGCAGCAAGCAGAGCTTCTGAAAGAGTAATACCAGCTCCAATCACTGTCACCTGGTCCTTGTCAGACTGACGCACCACCTAGGAACAAACAGAAACAAGACCTCAAAACCCAGTCGCCTTATAGTCTCAATTTAATACCATCAGGTTGAAATAAACCTCACCGCAGGTAGGCCTCTCACAATTATTACATTATCGCCTAGTCGCAATTATTTTGCATAATAATCTAAATCAGGGGTCTTCAACGTTTTCAGGCCAAGGACCCCTTGGCTGAGAGCGAGATAAAGCAGGGACCCCCATTATATATTGTATAAAATATTAGTTTTTTCATAGGCAGCTTCATAGACTTGTTTCAGAACACTATCATGTTGGATTCATGTTAATGTGTATTTCCAGACATTCAACCATGCACTTAAACAATACTTAGTAAACCTGACCTTTCACTCTGTACTTAGTCTGATCTTTTTTCCCCCCTATACCGAACCACGTTGCCGAAAATAGCAGATCTACAAGCGCACAGCGCCTAAAGTTCTCCTCAGAATAGGGATGCTTGGGGGAAATGGTTAATGTAAAAATCACACAAAGATTTGGCAGACCCCCTGTAGTAACTCTGAGGACCCCCTAGGGGTCCCGGACCCCCTGTTGAAGACCTCTGATATAAATATTTTCCATGTTGAAAAACGTTTACACATTTTCAAAAATAGATTCCATCTATTTTTGAGTATATTTAAGTTACTGTCATATCGGTCCTGTACAATTTCTTTATCGTTTCCAAAGCCTAAAAAGGCATTTTTCATATACGTTCCACTGTCCAATACCACAATGAATTGCAATTATTTGTAGGACAATAAATCGGCAAGTACAAGGTCATGCTTATGACAATGACAGCCCCAAACTCAGGTGGTCCTTACCTTGGCCAAGCCAATTTCGAACTTCTCTTCTGGGGCGTAGATGACCTTGGTCTCTGGTCTGCTGGTACGGATGAAACAGATTCCCTGGAATCAAAGAAGAGCGAAGCATGAGAACAGAGCCTGTTGAATGTTCCCAGCCATCAGCGAGACGGGCAGCCAGACAGACAGGCAGACAGACAGGAGCACTGACCTTGGTGTTTGCCGCCAGCTCCACGGCTCTCTCCAAGGACACGGCATCACTGGGATAAAACACAGTGCATGTTGGGATGGCGCGGAACATGGCCAGGTCCTCCAGGGCCATCTGGGAGGGACCGTCTTCACCTAAAATTTTAAAAAAAAAGGACAGAGGGAGGGACAGTGTTTTAGTGGATACTTCCCTCTCAGTTATAGCCTTAGGCCGGACATAATTATTAAATAAATCGCCTGATTATTTTTGCATAAAATAGTTAGAATAGTTTCCATTTAGCTCCACAAAACACCTGGATGAAAATAGAAATTAACATTTCTAATCATTATTTCCATGTCGTTGTTCATGCACCGCTATGTGACATGTTGTGAGCTTGTAGATTGCATAACCTATGCCAAGAACATAATTCTCAGTCATTTCTTTATATATTAAAAAAATGTTTTAATATATTTCAGTAAGGCATTGGTGTTTTGCATATCTACCCCGGGCAATTTTTTCAAGCACAAAAAGTAGGGGTGTGCCGACACTAATTTCATGAAACGATACTGGGCTCACGACATAGATACGATATATGGCACTTTATTATAAAAAATATATGGGGGGGAAAAAAGCAAATGCAAACAAATACTTCCGTTTTTGTATCATTGCAAAAAATATATAGAAATGTAATGCTTATTTCTATGTAAATACAAAAATAAAATCATCAACTGTCCTTTGTATGACTATTAATCGTCAATTAAAATGTCATGATGGTGACGGCCCTGATTGGCCTCACACAGAACAACAAAAAAAACATAAAGCTTACTAATAGAGACGCCACAGTGGGAGCCCACTAGGTTGACACAGAACTAAAAGAAGCAGAAAGCTTACCAATAGAGACTCCACAGTGGGAGCCCACTAGGTTGACATTGGACTGAGAGATGGCTCCCATTCGGATCTGGTCGTAGGCTCTGGAGAAGAACGCCGAAAATGTGCTGGCGAATGAGACAGTGCGGTCGCGGGTCGCACAGCCGATGGCCACGCTCACCTACAAGAGAAGAGGTGAAACTTGAAGTCGGGGGGTTTCAAAGAATACAAAAAAAAGGGTATCACATTTACGTCACATCTACATTTCACAGCGCCTTTGCATTTTTTCTGGCCTACAAACAATTATGACTTGCATCATTTTAAACTTTGGCTATTCAAAAATAGCAGATATACAAGCTCATAGCGCAAGTGCCACGCTACAAGCTTGTAGATCTGCTATTTTTGAAAAAGCGAGAAAATTTGTGCTGATCTTTGAATATATACATATTTTTTTGCTTCTGGGGTCCCTGGAACAAAATATTTTGAGATGGGGTCAGTGGCCAAATACATATAATTGTGGGTGGTCCTTGACATGAAAAAGTTTGAGCACCACTGATATAGAAACATACGTTTTTCAGAATACCGTTGGGATTTAGAAAACATTTGTAGAATCGGCTTCAGGTCTTAATGGGTTAAGGCTAGAAGTGCAACATTAATGTCATTGCGAGGTTTCTTACCCAGGTCTCCTGCACGGGAGATACCATTTCTACCACCGAGCTAAGATGGAACGCCAGCTTGGGCAGGGCAGATACTGCACTTTAAGCTTCACGCAATACAACTTGTCAACAGGTAATGACCTACCCGACAATAGGCTAAAACATTCTAAATGGAACAGAAGCGAGTAAATCTCCCATCACTGCAGATGTGCTAGTTATAATGTTTTAACATTACTACCATACAGAGAGGAGGAAAAGTTCTCTTCACACACACAAATGGCCAGATTGCAGCTTTAAGAACAGTTGGGCAAAAGACAAGTGTGAGGGGATTACAATGACAGACTGAATAGTAACAGATTAAGCAGATTAAGGTTGTAAAGAGAAGGTCTATATAGAGACGTGGGAGCCAGAAACAGGTCAGCTCTTCTCCATAAGAGTTATTATTGGAAGGTGTAAACCACAAGCTTCTTCAGGCAGATTCCTAGTGTTGCAAATCTGCCTGTGCAAAACTCTCTGGTTCATAATATGCGGCAAATTATCAAAGTGATGCTTGTGTTTACACTAAACGAAACCATGGGAAAATATAGCTTGATTTCAAGAGATAAAATGATGTCTACATGAGTATTTACACCACATCTTGTAAAGCAGTCTTTACCATGTTCTGTTCAGCGATGAAGCACTCGATGTAGCGCTCGGGGAAGGCCTGCCTGAAGGTGTCGGAGAAGGTGGAGTTCTTGGTGTCTCCGTCCAGGGCAATCACCCTCTTGCTCGCCTTGCCCAGCTTGGCCAGGGCAATGCCATAGGCCTTCCTTGTTGCCATCTAACGGGACAGAGGAAGAACAGGAACGAGGCGGGTTTTAATAAACACATACTCGTGTCAAAACCCCATGTACCACAACCAGATTATAACCCATTAAAACCAGGAAAGCATCAGTGTCATTTTAACCGTTATTTTATACCTTGGATATTCAAAAATAGCAGATATACAAGCTTGTGCCACGCTATGAGCTTGTAGATCTGATATTTTTGAAAAATTGTGGATATATGGGCAAATCTTTGAATATACACACACACACACACACACACACATCAACTCAAATCTTTGCTTCTGAGGGTCCCTGGCCAAATGCATAACATCTTGGGGGTTTTGAGCACCACTGATATAGAAACATAAGTTTCTCAGAAAACTGTTAGGATTTAGACATTTTTAGAATCAGCCTCAATGGTTTAAAAAAGTGTTATCTAATCTCAGGCGCTGATAACGGTCAGCAGGATAAGGGACCCTGCCCATTTAACTCAACACAAACCTTTTTTGTCTCCAAAAAACAAGACAGGGTTCACCAACAGCCCAGTGAACTTTAACCCACCGGTTGATTATTGACCATGGATTGCGCTGTGGTTTCATGGTATTACAATTACAAAAGTTGAACTTCTTAAGCTATATACTTACTACTAAAATTCAGTCAAAATAGCCTATTTACAAGCATCTGATCTGCAATTTGTGAGGTGCAGTAAGCTATATCTGTTAAAATAAGTGCTGAATAGCTCAGATAGTGATCATGGCGATGATTCAGTAACAGGGGTCTCTCCAGCTCTTTTGTAAACAAAGTTCATTTTGAGGTCAGGATACCAATTGTATGCAACCAGGGAGAGATGACTCATACAGGATAAACAAATGAAATTGGAAGTGATAAATAAATGAGCAAACAAAATGTAAACTGGAACACTATAAAAGCTGATACATGGGTTCTCTCTTCTGATTGGATGAAATTGGCAACACACCTGAAAATGTATTTTCTGTTTATTAAAGAGCTGGAGACCCCAGTTATTATATAGCAATGATTACCATTAACCCTTCACAAACAACGTCTCGTTTTAGCTCAAATAAATATCACTTACACTACCGTTAATTCTTGGAAGACATTTTGCCTACAATAACATGCCCAAAATAGTGACACCAGGTTGTAAACTATGTTGTAACTATGTATGCTCCAGAACATATTGACCAAGTACAGATGCGTATATCCATTTTGCAAATTAGTTGCGCAAAGACCCACCCTTGGAAACGCCCCGCCTGCCTGCGATTGGCCAGAGCTCGTTGCCTTGTCAACAACTGATTCAAAGATGCCGGCGCCCTGTAACGCCGCCGTCAGCCCGACACATTACTTTTAAAAAAAGAAAACTAACTAGAAAATGTGCTCCTCGGAGCACAGGTCTCCGCCAGGTCAGGAAGTTGATAGTATCACACTAGAAACTCTGATCCTAATTCTGTCTTACCTATTTATGTTACATATTGTGATGTCACGTGAAGCTTGACCAATCCAAAAGATTAGGACACACACACGGACGGAGTGAAAACATACTCTCCACCATGCCTTCGGCCTGGCGGAGACAATTAAGCTGATGTTTCAATTAGGTTGATCATGTAAGGGATAGTGAGCATGAATGAGACTATAGGCCACATGAACGCTTTGAGCCCATACAGCAGATATTTGAAAATGGCAGATCTACAAGCTCACAACTGAGCTTGTAGATCTGCTATTTAACAACAATCTTGCATAATAATGCTTGAAACATATTTTATACAAAAAATATTTTCAGATCTGTGGAGATTATATATCTATCTATATACACACACATTATACTGAAACGATAAAGCTGATGCCTTTTACAGTCAATTTCTCAGGTGGCATATATATATATATATTTGAAAGAAAGCGGAGATTTTGAGTCTTGTATTTTTTGTGTCACGCTAAAAGTAGTATAGTAATAAGACACGCATTAAAAGTAGTATATTAATGCTTAAGACTAAAAACTATTTAAAATCAAGGCAACACGTTCTGGGTGCCATGGCAGCAACAAAAAGAATAAAAAACACAACACAAGTAATATTAAGTCAAAACAACATGGAAATCAACACAAACCAGGCAAAAAAATGATCCATAAATCAAAGTAACACTGCGGAGAACTCTGACAAGGGCCTGGAAGACGGTCATTAAGAGGGTTTCTTGAAAGCGGCCAATCAGCGTGTTTCTTGTTGGAGGCCAATCAGAGGCAGGCGGGGTGTTTCAGAGGTAGGCAGCATAGACATATAAAGGTAGACACCTCCTTCGGCTCTGAGGCATTGGTATCTCGGGCGCCATTTTCGCGTAGGCAAGTTGTAGACAAGCTTCCGCGTGTGTCACAGAAGGGGCCGTTCGGTAGGCCAATCACAGGCAGGTGGGGGCGGGACAACTAGATTCTGACAAGTCTTAGAAAAGACGCACTGTGATTGGCCAGTAGTCAACAGGCTGTGAGCGCTGTGATTGGCCAGTAGTCACTTTGAGTATCCGTTTGCCTACGCGAAAATGGCGGCCACGATACGAGTTGCTCCAACAAACTGCAGAGGCCAATGAGGTATCTAGGTTTCTATATCTATGGTAGGCAGGGTGTTTCAGAGGTAGGCAGGGTGTTTTCATGGGCGGGTCTTTGCGTAACCCGCTTGCAAAATGGATATACACAGTACAGTCAAACACTTTGTCTAAAAGGTACGGGGGTGTGGAGTTCAGGCTACTGAAATCCACTGAACTCCACACCTGGGTGGAGAATGAGACCGTGCGCGTACCTTGTCTCCTAGCTTGTAGGCTGGGGGCTCAGGCAGACTGATGCGGGAGAGGTCCGCGGGGGCCGTGTCCTCGTTGGGCAGCTCAGGGGTGAGGGTCTTGTTTGGGACCTGGATCTGAGACTGCAGGTCATTCAGCAGGTCATCCACGCGGTCTTTGGGGATGGGCTTCCCATGCCAGTTGTCCAAGTCCTCAATGTCTGGGAGTCACAACAAAACAAAATGATAAACAAACGTAACTTACATTAAAAGAAAAAATCATTATGATGGATTCTAGGGCTGCAAGTATCCATTATTTTCTTAAGAGATTCTATAGATTACTTAAACTAATCTAGAAGAGCTTTTGTAGGATAATATTTTGAAGTTCTACAAGCTCACAATGCGTTGTGAGCTTGCATAGCTGCTATATATTTTTGTATAATAGATTAAATCAATTAACTGCTGCACCCCAAATGGATTCACTCACTTTTGAGCCCTTTGCCCTTGAATGTCTTGGCAACAATGCAGGTAGGCTTGTCCTTGACCTGCTGGGCCTGCCAGAAAGCCTTGCACAGCTCCTCGACGTCATGGCCATCCACAACATACGTGTTCCACCTACACACAGGTGCACAAAAACAACAGATTACAAGAAATATTAACTCAAAGAGTCAATAACGCAACAAAAAGAAAAACACTAACCCATTAAGACCTGGCTATTCAAAAATAGCAGATCTACAAGCTCATAGCGCGGCACCGAGTGCCGCGCTACGAGCTTGTAGATCTGCCATTTTTGAAAAATCGTGAAAATGTGTGCAAATCTTTGAATATATTGTTTTAAAGCGAACATCAAATCACACTCAAATCTTTGCTTCTGGGGGTCTTCTGGAATAAGATGGGGGTCCGCGACCAAACATATCATTTTAGGGGTCCCTGACATGAAAAAGTTTGAGCGCCACTGATATAGAAACAACATTTCTTTCAGAATACTGTTGGGAATTAGAAGACATTTGTAGAATCGGCTTCAGGTCTTAATGGGTTGAAGTCCTGACAACTAGTCAAGCATCAACCTCATTCTAAACGTTGTGAAGGGGAACAACAAAGAAGGGAAGGAGGCTCGGTGGGGTCAAGATTACAGAAGAGGAAACTGAAAAAGATAAAGGTTGAAGAGGAAGGAAGGCGTGTGAGATAATCTTTGATGTGGAAAGACAATGTGCCAATAATTAAATGTGATTCGATGGTTTGGCTAAGAGTTTGGAGACTGACTGACCCAAAGCCTTCACAACGCTTGCGGTAGGTTTCCATGTCATGCTGCAGGGGTGCAGGCTCACTCTGGCCCAGGCGGTTGACATCCATGATGGCCACCAGGTTGTCCAGCTTGTAGTACGAGGCGAAGGCCATGGCCTCCCACACGGAGCCTTCTGAACACTCTCCGTCTCCCATCATGCAGTACACACGGTAACTACAACCAAACAACAACATGGAGACTTAGTTTAGTCATAGTCTTTTGAATAAAATGTCATTTAGTTTTAGTCATATGAAAAGTTTTACTCGACTAAATATCATAAGATTTTAGTCGACTAAAACTACAGTTGATTTTGTAGACAAAAAAATATTTAGGCAGGCCTCGATGGCGTCGTAATGGCTGATTTTACACTTGAGAGCTTGTAGATCCGCTATTTTCAGAGCACAGCACACGAGAGTGACCAAACAAAAAGGCCTCGTCTTTTAGTTCTACTGGATCTCTTCTCTACTGGTCTCTACCTAACATTTTAATCTAGTTTAGGTAGCCGACAAACATATTTTGTCGCAGTTTTAGTCAACGAAATTAACACTGCATGGAGAGAATTAGCATTTGTGTTCTTTTGCCAGTATCCCAAGAACAGTAGTTGTTGCCAGACAAGCGAGGGAATCTTGGCATAATGGATTAAATCAACTACTACAAGAGGAAAGCCAAGACGCCAAGGATCGGCATCAAGCTAGCTCAACTAGCTCTGGAGCCCTGAATTACAGCAGAGCCTAGACAGGGACTGGTTTAATGAAATTACTTCCAACAAATTTCCCAATGAACTACTTAAGAGAGCATCAGTGGCGGATACAGAACGGATATGTGCATGTACTGTATATGCACTTAGTCGATTAAGAAGTCAATCAATCAAAAAAAGTCCAATGACTGGGCCTGGAAAAGTTTTAAAGCTAAGATGTCATAATGACAGGTGAATGAAGGCACCATTATCCGTAAATATCTACGTTCTACCTAGGCCTGCTATTTTTACATTTGTTGAAGTATAAAAAAATATATATGTCAGTATAATTTCTTTGTATAGTTAAGTTATTTGTCATATCTGCCCAGAGCATTTTTTATTACACTGCCTAAAAAGATAAACATATGTACCAATGTCCAAAGCCAAAAACAATTAAATTGGCAACTTAAAGTTTTAATCGTGACAGCCCTAGTTCTACCTTAATTTCCATGTGCTTAAATTAATACGGACTCATTTTCACCTGGATTTGTCGAAGTGCTTCCCAGTGTAGGCCATTCCACATGCAGCTCCTAGACCCTGGCCCAGGGAGCCAGTAGCCACGTCCGTAAAGGCCAGTTTCTGACACACAAGAAGATAAAACGGATTATTATAATTACTATTATACACCATCAGATAAACACACATGTTGAACATGTTAATACGTGGTTGTTACGCCCGCCATAAGGTTCCAAACGAGGAGACTTGAACATCTATGACTCACGGGTGTGGGGTGTCCCTCCAGGTCAGAGTCCAGCTTGCGCAGGTTGAGCAAGTCAGACTCTTTCAGATGACCTGCCTCGGCCCAGGCAGCGTAGAGGACCGGTGCAGCATGGCCCTGAACACACACACACACACACACACACACACCATCATCATTAACCACATTAACTCTGGTGCAGTGCTGATTTCGTCGACTACCTTTTTTCACTGAAAAAACTAAATAAAAACTAAGCTATGATGACTAAAACTAAATATATTGACAATTTTGTCAACAAAAAAACTAGACTAAAATGTTAGGGATGGACAACCAAGTGTAAAATCAGACATTACGCCATCAAGGCACCGGCAAAATACATTTTAGTTGACTAAATCAACTGTACATTTAGTCAACTTTAATCTTATGATATTTAGTTGACAAAAGTCACGAAACTAGACAAAAACTAAAACATTTTAGATGACTAAAATATGACTAAAACTAAATTGTATTCAAAAGACTAAATCAAAATTTGCTGTCAAAATCAACACTGCTCTGGTGTCTCCATTTTGGGAAAATCTGCAAAAATTTTCAAACCTATTTTCTTTTTAAAATAGCTGATCTGGCAAACAATGGAACAGGAGCGCACACCAGTAGTAAGGAGGTGCTGACCATGGGGGAAAAAAAAACGTTTCAAAGAAAAGAGGTTGCACAGCTCGTAGTCATGATGCAACAACTTTTTTTTAAATAATAATTTAAGAAACCAACGTTTCAACAAAGTATGTCTTCTTCAGGGTATCAGAAGAAATAAGCTGATCTACAACACAAGGCGTTGCATTGAGTGGCTTTGGCCTCAAAAACAAAACCATAATGAACAGAAGCATAACGTGTGTGTGTCCCAACCTTTGACAAGACGAAGCGGTCGTTACACTGGTTCCTAGGGTCACTGGCTTTGTAGCGCATGGTGTTGAAAAACAACACAGACATGAGCTCTGCAGCGCTGCAACATGAGGTGGGGTGACTGCAGGGGAAAGAGACAACATGTTAGTGGCAGTTCATGACCAACCGGAGACTGTTAGGACACACAATCCACACGCATGCTTGTGTTACCATAATCTAGGTTATTATTTTTTTTATCCAACTCTTACAAATAATGGGCACAGGCTCAGTCTATTCCCTTATGCAGGCATACAAAATAGTGCCATCAGTTTATTAAAAAAGAAAAAAAAAACATGTTGGTATCCATCGTGTGAGTGACACTCTTCTTTAACCCATGGAGACCTGGAACTGTGTCATTTTTAGATTTGAGCTAAAAAGCATTATTTTACACTTTGGGCTATTCAAAAATAGCAGATATACAAGCTCATATAGATCTGCCATTTTTGAAAAATCGTGAAAATGTGTGAAAATCTTTGAATATATATATATTTTTAAGCGAACATTTTTAACTCAAATCTTTGCTTCTGGGGGGTCCCTGGAACAAAATATTTTGATGGGGGTCTGCGGCCAAATGCATATAATTTTGGGGGTCCTTGACACTAAAAAGATTGAGCACCACTGATATAGAAACATACATTTTCAGAATACTGTTGAGATTTAGGAGACGTGTAGAATCGGCTTCAGGTATCAATGGGTTTAAGTTATACTGTTCTAGCAAGTCTACAGTACGTCTATGGTAAAGGATGCGTTAAACCAAGACAAGCAAGAAATGTGTTTTTGTTGACATGGCCTTTACTTCTTCCACTATGCAGTATCGGGAGCGGTACAGCCATGTCAAATGAGTTTATGTACCATTATCATCCAAAGAGAAAATAACATTTTCAGGTAAAAGGCATTGCATCACTTCAGAGCACTTAAATTATTTACATTCCAACTCCAAAAAGAGATAAGAAGAAAAGGCAATCTTGTGAAACAGTTAGTTACTGAACATTGGTCAGAGTCTTGAAATCGGCCAGGTTTGGAAATCCCACATGCATTATTAGCCAATATCAGTTGAGCTTCCCTATGTGGGTTAATCTAGAAAATGTCAACATCTCAAAATGGGGACACACTGGGTTATTTTAAGTCAGGCCATCTTTGCCAATGTCAAATTGTGCATTCCACAAAAAAAACAGAAATCGTCAAATCTTAGTGATCGATGAATTTACCCATGGTTCTTCCTTTGCGAGAAATCCTGCTAAGAAACAATTTGGTGTAAAATCAACAAAGTCACTCAGATGAAGAAGGCATCAAATCAGAAAAGGTGTATATTTATCCATTTCATTCAGTGAATGAACAACAGCAGCCATTGAGTAAAAGGTGTCAGATGATTTGAACATGCGGCATAATAATGTAGAGAATGAGGCAGGTGACAGAGACCATTCCTGAGGTACAGTACAGTAGACCTCTGTATGACACAACTAGGCATTCATTCATTTCCTTGTACGGTGCTAGAAGGAAGTGATCAAAAACTGGTTTGCTGGAAAGGTTGCATGGCATCTCCTGGAAGTTGCAGTTACTTTAACTGATGATGAAAAGTACACAAAGGAAGGATTATTTTGAGGAAGTGTCATTGTGGATGTGCTGAAACGTGTCCATCACACAACACAAAGAAAAGGCGGTGAAAATAAATAATTACTGATATTGGATAGTGTGAACTTGAGTGTTGAGGTAGTTTTTTTGTAATATGCTGCACAAAATCATAATTTCCCTGACAATTCCTAAGCAAGTCCTTGCTTCCATCCACTTCTCTCTGCCTTTGTTCTCATTGTTCCATCAGTTCAACTGCCTTCTTGTATGCTGCAACGTTAATTTTACTACTCCCATGTGCGACACAGATGTGTGTGCTGGTGGGAGTGTGTCTGCAGTCTCAACTTTTACCAGAGTGGAGAATGTAGGACTCAGGGATAAAAAAATTAAAAAAGGGGGCACCAACCGCAGCTAAATCAGGGGTCTTCAACAGGGGGTGCGGGACCCCTAGGGGGCCCACAGAGTTACTACAGGGGGTCCGCCAAATCTTTGTGTGATATGATTTTTTTTTACATTAACGACTTGAACCCTAGCATCCCTTTTCTGAGGAGAACTTAAGCCAAAAATAGCAGATCTACAAGGTCACAACGGCGTTGTGAGCTTGTAGATCGGCTATTTTTGGCAAAGAGTTATAGGTGTAGAGGGAAAAAAAGAGCAGCAAATGTGTATCTGAAACACAATTGTATACAATATAGAGGGGGGTCCCTGCTGCTTCATATCTCTCTCAGCTAGGGGGTCCTTCGCCTAAAAACGTTGAAGACCCCTGCCAGGGATAATATCACAAACTGCATTTACCATTAGCAATGGCACTTCAAATAGCAAAGTAAATTACAGATGCACAGTTAAAAAGGGTAAATAAACTACTGTCTTGACTTAAAGCCTGTAACTTTAAATCAGAGCGTCAAGCAAGCCATGAACCACGAGACCTGCTCTCTCTCCAATGAATGAATGACCATGTGACTTTGGTTATAAAAGAAACAGCCAGGCCCTCTTCTAAAACTTTATACACGTTTACATCTTGCCTTTCCAAGTAAAGTTGTGGCGTTAGCTGACTATTGTTCAATTTTTATTTTACAAACGGACTGCTCCTTCTAATCTAAAGAGGTTTCCATTTCAGAGCCATTTAAACTTGCTGCGCCACAACAAAAGACACGCAGTCAGTCAGCCACACACCCACCACCTCACAGGAAAGCTACTGTTAGCTCAGAGCTGATAACATACAATAACTGCTGCGCTGCAATACCTATGGCCGCAGGTTTGCATAAAGAAACATGAAAGTTACAACATTATTAATCTGTTGACTTTGTGTCGCTTTTCGGCCATAATGACGTTTGCTCGAGACACGGCGGCGTGCCGTGGTGGAGGAGATAATCCACACGTGTGGGCCATACTGGTGCGTTCACACTGACGGCTTAAAAAAGGATACAGGCTAGAGAAGCTATCATTCATTTTCAATGGAAGCCAACGACATGAAGATACATCCTACGTGTGTAGCTGCTACAACAGCTATATAACGCTACAGTTAAGTTGAGCTGGTTTCAACTTCAGCTACAAAGAAGATACAAAGCCACCAGGCCGGCGACACCGGCCTGGTGGCGACAAGTGACACCAAACCGGCCCCTATAAAAGAGCTGTGTGCAGCTCTGGTCCGTTCACACTGGCAGCTACAGGAGACACGCGACTCGGGTCTCCTCATCCAGGCCGGTCTGGTGTCGCTTCGCTTGTCAAAAAGAACCAGCAGCCAAAAACGCCACAAAAGAACAACGCGTCCCCTCTGTCTGCACCCGTTGCTAGCTTATAGATCTGTTCTTTTAGGCAAGCAACCTGTTCATGTACATTTTCCTGCACTTGCAGTCATCCTTCGTCAACAGATTATGCTATAATTAATATATTTCTAGTTTTAATGACTTTTTTCTCAACTCACCCAGAGTTGGAGGCGCATGTCGCCTTGATGGAGTTGATCCTCAGCTTGTTGGCGACATCCTTCAGCCCCTGCAGGGTCTTCTCGTCGGGTTTGTGGTAGCTGGCCATGTTTCTTTACTTCTTTACTATTATTATTAATTATTAATGAAATAACAATGATAGTTCTGGGGGATGATGATATGTGTGTGTGTGATCCGGCTGCACCACGGAGGAGGTGGAGAGAGGGAAGAAGTGCAGCTTTATGATGTCTTGTCTCTGAACCACTCCTCCCACCGCCTCCTCTCATTGGACGCATCAGCAGTGGCGTAAGTTACTAGAGCAGTGGTTCTCAACCTGTGGGGTAGGGACCCCTATGGGTCCCCACAGGCACAGCAGGACCCCAATGGAAACAAAGCATATAGGCTTTCTCGGGTATCCTTTTAGCATCCTTTTGTATGAAACTGTACCTCTGTGCTTTTTTTTGGGGGGAGGGGGGCAAACTGTTAATAAAGTATTCAGTCAATCACATGATTTTGGGGGGTCCCCAGATGACAGTGAAGTGACAATTTAAGGACTTTTAATAACTGGAAAATTTAAGAAAATAAAGAAAATAAATGAAATGAAAAAAGAGCATTACTGCATCAAAAGTAATGAACAAACTACAGGCCTACTATAAAAAACTGGTGAAATATTGGCCAAATTGTCAATTAATATAAGAAAGAGGCAAACATTGTGAAATTAGACGATCTACAAGCTCACAACACAACAGTTGTGTTGTGAGCTTGTAGATCTGCTAATTTCACAATATCTGTGGAACCAAGTAATGTAATGCCTCAACTCCTACAATTCCAAGTGCTTGTCAGGGTGGGGGGTCCTCAGTTCAAATATGATAATTTTTGGGGCGTCCCCAGTTAAAATATGATTATTTTTTGGGGGTCCTCAGTTCAAATATGATTATTTTTGGAGGGTCCCCAGTTCAAATATGATTATTTGGGGGGGGGGGGGGGGGGGGGGGTCGAGGCCTGAAAAGGTTGAGAACCACTGATGTAGAGTACCCCTCTAACTGATCTAAGGTCAGCTTATCTGTCCCAAAAAACATAAATGTATGAACCTATAAAGTAACACAATCTGGACTGTCGAGGAAAAATTGTACATAGTGAAATGTATTGCAGACAATGATGTTCTGAGGTATAAATCCAATAACATAATGCAAAAGTTATTCAGTCTTTTTTTATTTTCTTGCAGTTGCAACAAGTGAATGCCACCATAATACTCAGATCAGATGACTGATATTAGAGCATGTTTTAATATGGTCCTGGAGGGGGGGGTGGGGGGGGGTAAATAGCAACTGTATATTTTGCAGGTTCAAATAGTTGCTTCTTTGTGGGATATTTCCATAATCACAGACACTGTGCCTTTAAGTCACCGTCACCGTCACCCTAGTCAGTGCTGAACTGCTGCCAACCGGGAACTGATCTGCACTGCACTTTCTGCATTCTCATTCTTACTCAGGGAAAAGAAGAGTTTAGCTAGTGGTGGAAGAAATACTCACATTATTTACTTAAGTAAAAGTATCAATCATTATATCACAATGTAGAAATACTCTGTTACAAGTAAAAGTCCGGGTATTCAAACATTTACTTGATTAAAAGTACAAAAGCATTGACATCAACACATGCTTACAGTACCAAAAGTGAAAGTACTCAATTGTATAGATGTATAAAAATCATTTGAAAATTGCAAATCTACAAGCTCACAACGTGTTGTAGATCGGCTATTTTCAGTTAATGTAGCCTACAATATGTTTTGTAATATTAATCAAAATCTACAAAGTAACTAGTAACTAGTAACTTTTCAAGTAATTGAGGTGGAGTAAAAGTACCATATTTTCCTCTGAGGTGTAGTGTAGTAGTAAAAGTGAGGCAAAAGTATTGACAATTGGAAATACTCCAGTAAAGTAAAAAAAATACCTCAAAATTTTACTTTTTGAGGTATTTTACTTACTTTCCACCACAGAGTTTAGCCAGTAATTAACTGATGTTCAAATCTATTTTCTCATTTTCTTAACTATTGAAACATTTTTTCATGAAAATATCAAAAGACAGAAAACAGACATAAAAGATAAAAAACAAAAGAAAAAAAAATGAAACACTGACCGTTGGAACCTTTAAATGTACACATGCATTCTTGCAATAACAAAGCGATTAACTTCCTGTTTTAAAAAATGCACTCTTAATTTCAATGTATGACTGTATAACTCAAAGGTGTTATTTTTGGATCACAGTAGCTTGATTTACAGTAATACCTTTAATCTAATCTCAACCACAAAACCCTTAACACACAAAATCTTGCGTAATATTAGGTAGTCTGCTATCTTACAACCTCCACGCTCTTTCTCACACCCTGGCTCCAACCCAACCCATCCACGCCAGACCCATATACTGGAAGGAAGTTAGGTGTACTGACATCTTCCTACACAGTTACGCAACACATCTTCCATCCAGGCATTATTGTAAGTCTTCTGATGCGCGCATTTCCTCTTCCTGAAGTGCCTAAAAAAAGTGACAAAACACACCATTAGAGCAGCTGCTTCCATCTGGCCAAGAGACAAAGCATACCTCCAGTGTCTAACTTTACCTTAATTCTCTCCTCCGCTTCCTCCTTCTCCTCCGAGGAGACGGGATCCTTGTCGAGCTGCTTCAGACGCGGGAGGCAATCGAGCACAGACAGGCGGTAGTCCTCTGTCTCTGCCAGAGGGTTCTCGGACAGAACCAGAGTCCGCAGAGCACTTGACAGGGGCACCAGGTTCTGCAGGGTATTTGGATTAACAATTCCATTACCTCTAAGTGAGGGAGAGAGAGAGAGAGAAAGAGAGAGATACTATGAACAAAGTGCACATATGCTGAGAAGTGTTTGAAAGTTCTGTGTGACAATATCATTCTTGTTCTCTGATTCGTTTCTTGCCGTCAAGTCCTAACATTTATTTATTTATTTATTTGTGCACTGGAATCATGGTTTGACCTATCATGACGAGTTAAAAGCACTTTGTGAGATATCTCTATGAGAATTGATTGATTGAATATTTTATTAGGCAAAAAAATGTAAACATCACAATTACATTTATAATACTTTGTCTAAAAGGTCCGTCCAAAAAAGTCCTTGCGGTCTTGTTTCCATTGAGGTCCTTGGTATTCAGTTCATAGACTAAGTTCATAGAAGTGCTATATACTTACTTAAAATACTTTACCGTAAGTTGAGGTAATGTGAATACTTAAAGGTAGGGTAAGTGATATTTTATTTGGTGACAAAACAGTGTTTTTTTTTGTTAAAAGGTAATGAAGCACTATATTCTAATGGTCATCATTGCTATAAAGTGTTTGTTCAGTAACAGAGGTCTCCCCATCTCTCCAGCTCTTTAATAAACAGAAAATACATTTTCAGGTGGGTTGCACATTTTCAGCCAATCAGGAGAGAGTACCCATTTATCAGCTTAAATTGTATAGTGTTACCATTCCAAATGTGTCTGCTCATTTATCTGTGTTATCACTTCCAATTGCACTTGTACAGGAAAGTATTAGTATCCTGTGTGAGTTCTCTCTGATTGGATACAATTGGTTACATATCCAATGAGTCAGAATATAGAACTATTTCATATTTATTTTAACAAAAACACTTACCCTACCTTCAATGTTGAGTTCAAACACTGTACATGACATTGATGTACTGTATACTTCATGTCAGAGTAAAACACTGGCTGTACCTGATGTTGAGGTTCTTTAGATACTTCAGAAAAGAGTAAAACACTGTATTGTATATAGGCCCACTTCATGTAACGGTAAAACACTGTACCTGACATTGAGTTACTGTATAGTAGAGACTTCATGTATGGGTAAAACATTGTTACCTGACATTGAGGTACTGTAGAGACCTCATGTTGGGGCTGATGCCATCCAAAGACTCCAGTTGGTTGTCTCGGAGGTGAAGTGTGGTGAGGCGCTCCAACCTCTCCAAACCCTCCAGACGCTTAATGGCATTCTGTGCCTGAACAGAAAGCAGGTAGACGTGTTACAGCTGAGGACCGCCATTTATCTGGGGCATTGTCAGGGATGGATTAAGACTCACAGAGCAGCCTGGGCTGATTAAACCGCATGCCACACTTTACCCAGAAAGGATAGTTGAGTCGGCACTACTCGAGTTTGTTTCTAAAATAACATGTACACACCTGCATATGATGCCAATGTTGTGAACAGCACCTGCATACCTGCTGTTACATATGCTATCTGCATATTATGTATATCATTTTTGATCATAACCCATTTCTATCCTGCTTTTTTACAAAAAAAACACACACTTTACACTTTCACACCTGTAAACCTGTGATGTGACAATAAAGATGATTCTGATTCCGAGTTGTAAGGCATGTGTGGCTCAAGAAAACACATGTAGACATTTTATCTCACAAGATTAACAGTCTATAACTAACACTATTTACTTATTATTTATTTGCCCCCCAAAAAAGAAGAAATCCAATAAAATATTCCTAATACTTGTAAGATCTATTAGTCAATTGTTAGTCCTGTTAGTCAGATAGTCATATGGGAGGGTCCTTGTACTGTATAGAGACAGTACTGTATATTGCTTACTTTGGTGGAAAGAGAAAGTAAGCAATATGGACCTGTGGAAAAGAACAAGTCAGGATCCCATCGAATTACAAATCCGAAAGAGAAAGTGGAGTTGGATTGGCCACACCCTCAGAAAACCTGCTACAAACATCACCCGACAAGCCCTGAAATGGAAGTCCCAAGGGAAAAGGAAACGAGGTCGCCCCAGGAACAGTTGGAGAAGGCAGAAATATCAGAGAGTGGGCTCAACTGGGGAGATCTCGAAAGAACCGCTAAAAACGAGTGAAATGGAGGACATTTGTCAACGGCCTATGCACCCTGGAGGAGCAAAGGGCTTAAGTCAAGTAAGTCTTAAACTGTATAGGCTGAAAGGCCCACATATTTGAGTGTTCGCTAACCTATATACATTTTAGTAAATAGCTGATTGGCCTCACGGCCCAGGGCCACATGGCAGTCAAGGCCAAGGGCCCCTGGGCAACGGCCCCATTGGCCCGGTCCATAACCTGTCCATGGGTATGGTATTACCAGATACAGCCGCCGCAGGTTGGGAAGGTAGATGCCGTCGGTGGTTTCCAGGCGGTTTCCTCTCAGCTCCAGAGTCACCAGATTGGTTAAACGGCCATAGTTCAGACCACTCACTTTCTGGATGTTGTTGCCTATATGGAAGAGATCACACAACATCACGTTACCATTTACAGCTGTTGTAATATTGTGGTTAAGCGACACATGCAAAAGAGCAGTGTTGATTTCGTCGACTAAAACTATGACGAAAAATGTTCGTCGACTACCTTTTTTCACTGCTGAAAACGAAATAGAAAATGCTATGACGACTAAAACTAAGACTAAATATATTGACAATTTCGTCAACAAATAAAAACTAGACTAAAATATTAGAGAGAGACTAGTGGAGAAGAGATCCAGTAGAACTAAAAGACAAGTCATTTTATGTTTGGTTGCGCTAGGGTGTGCATGCTGAAAATAGCTGATCTACAAGCTCACAACACGTCGCGCTGCGACGTGTTGTAGATCAGCTATTTTCAGCATGCAACCGAGTGTAAAATCAGCCATTACGACACCATCAAGGCAACGCCAAAATAAATTATAGTCGGCTAAATCAACTGTAGATTTAGTCGACTATAATCTTATGATATTTTGTCGACTGAAACTAGACTAACAGTAAAACATTTCAGATGACTAAAATATGACTAAAACTTAATGGAATTTTATTCAAAAGACTATGACTAAAACTAAATCAAAATTTGCTGTCAAAATCAACACTACAAAAGAGCAAACAAATTCCAATCCCACCGATGAGATTGAGGCTCTCCAGCGCCGGCCCACCAAGCCCCGCCAGGTCTTTCAACTTGTTCACTGCCACGCTCAGCCACTGCAGGTAAGGCAGACGATCCAAGGGCTGCCCTTTGAAACCGGTCAGCGAGTTGTTATCAAGCTGCAGGTCGAGAGACAAGAGTTGAATTCAGTGTGTACAATTCTGATGGTGAATGAGTGATATTCAGTGGTGTAGTACTCTAAAGTGCTCCATTTTTTTTACTTAAGTAAAAGTATCAATACTGCAATGTAGAAATACTCTGTTACAAATAAATATCCAGAATTCAAAAACGACTTGAGTAAAAGTACAAAAGTATTGGTATAAAAATGTACTTGAAGTACCAAAAGTAAAAGTATGCATTGTGCAGAATGTCCCGTTTCACAAGATTTCAAACGTATAAAAGTACAAAACTCTTTTGAAAATAGCAGATCTACAAGCTCACAATGCGTCGCATCGCGACGCATTGTGAGCTTGTAGATCGGCTATTTTCAAATAGCCAAAGTTTAAATAGGGCTGAAGTAGTTAATGTATGTTTTGTAATAATAATCAAAACCTACAAAGTAACTAGTAACTGAAGTTTTCATAAAGATGTAGTGGAGTAAAAGCACAATATTTGTCTCTGAGATGTAGTGGAGTAAAAGTAAAAGTATAGCAAATTGGAAATACTCCAGTAAAGTAAAAGTACCTCAAAATTTTACTTGAGTACATGTACTTAGTTACTTTCCACCACTGGTGATATGGCCAGATCTTGAGATGTACATGCACTGTCTTAAATTAGCAGAGAGAGAGCTGCTTGCCTTCAGCCAAAGCAGTTGGTTCAGTGATGCCAAAGGGGAAAGGTCAGTCAAGTGGTTGTTGGATGCATCCAGGAAACGCAGGTGAACGAAGTTGCTGATCGCAGCCACGTCTGTCAGCCCCCTGCAGAGCACAGACAAGATGACAAATGGGGTATGCACAATTACGGCTGAAAGTTAGAGGCCATGTAGGCCATGGGCCAAAACAAAAGATTTGTTTTGTGCCGAGACATATTCTCTTACTTGTCTTTAAGGGTCAGTTTGACAAAGGCATGTGCTAGTCCGTTTCCTGTACGACACAGCAATGACAGTCCTTGAGCGATGGTTTCTTTGGTCAAAGGACATTCCTGTGGCTGTGGAGCAGAAGAGGAATAGCAGGACATCATCAGTGGCTCATCAAAACCCCCAAACTGTTACACATCGCATCTACTGGGGCCGGGCGCCAGGCGGTTTTATGGTTATTTTTGCCTCTCCACTTATGTTAAAAACATAATCATCCAACATTCAGAAACATTATACCTTGTCCTCATTGACCTCTTCTCCGTGTCCTTCTTGGACTCCTTCCTGTCCGTCAGCCTCTAAAGGGACGACATCTTCGTCCATCTCAGAGTCAGACATAATTGTTTCACTTTTTTACTAGAGGTTCACCAAAAAGGCGCTCATGAATCGAGGTGGTCGGCTTAACAGTAGTTCCTGTTGTTTAATGTTTTGTTCTATGGATTTTATACATTAAAAAAGCTGTCAAAAAAAGGTTGGATTTGACTGTAGCAACATTAACCACGACCTATTAGCCTATGCCAATCTGTCAACGTTATCTAATTTAGTATTGGCAAAACCTTTGTTAAACAGTTAAGATTCTAACTTACCCAAGTAGGTTACCGTATTGGTATGGTCAGTGTGTCATAGGGTTGATTAATTGTCTCAGTTAACACCATAGCTTAGCTTGCTAGTTCTACAACAAGGACCGGCTGTGCAACGTTTGTTGTGGTTTCCATGGCGATAAATAAAGGGTCACTTCTACCTTACCAGCAGCTACCTTTGCATACTGCAGTGCAGAAATAAGGTGGTGCAACTTCTGCTGTCTTTGAGGTTCTTGGAAACGGTCAAAGAACAAACAAAAAAACCTACAGGGATGAGTAAAATTCGTAGGTATTATTCTTATTCCCCTTTTTGACCGCTACTCTTGCAAGTCCACCGTAGGATATTGCATATAGTGATGTAGCAATATTAGCTAATCATTACAAGGCATAATAAACAGACCAGTAGACAGTGGACACATCATTCTGAGTTTGTATTTTTCTTCATAGATGAATTACAAATAATGATTCAATAAATTCAGAAATAAAAAATAAGTTTTCAAGAGACAAATAATATGCATTTAAGTGTACATACACATCCAAAACACTATAATATTACATACAGAGGTACAATTCATACACACACTAGTGTTAGTGTGACCGTGTCCTGTCCATAGGAGGCCGTATTCTCTTCTCTCCCACTATTGAGGAGTTTAGGGGGTACAAAAGTGCTCATTCTAAAATTTGCACAGTCCAGATCAGTCATTCACTGAATGACAAGGCATTATCTTTAAATCAAACAATCTATGCTGCATAGACACATTAACATTAAAATATTCTTTTTTTTTTCTGATGCCATTGGTGTTTTTAATCATTCTTTGATTCCATATTCCAACAGCAGTCTCCCATGGTAAAGCTTGCTCATGATGCACAAGCTCTGAAGAAAAGTGAAAGCTTATCTTATCTGAAAGCTTAATCTGAATGTTATCATTCAGAGAGAGAAAAGTAAAGGTGCGTTCTGTGCACTATCCCCACTGCTACAAAGTTCAGTTCATCGGACTCTAATTTAAAATGGTCGAGGTACGTAAATGCCATGTCAAGCTCAAGTCCATGTTTTTTATTTTTCTATCTATACTGTCTATGTCTAAGGTAATGGTAAATGACGGAGTGTTGTTGTATGCAGGGCTTTTGCACCGGTCCTATCTGGATCAGGAAGTTGAGGTCTGAAGATAAAGGGCTCAGTCCACTTGCATGTTGCGCAGTAAAAACCCTTTCTTCATGCCTCCTTGCAGCATCCTGGCACCGAGACTAGTGCCAGTCATTCCATCGCTGTAGACAGAAAGAGAAAGAAAGTGATCGAAACGAGGCGTGTGCACAAACGTGTGTGTACGACGTAGTGTTGATTTTGACAGCAAATTTTGATTTAGTTTTAGTCATAGTCTTTTGAATAAAATTCCATTTAGTTTTAGTCATATTTTAGTCATCTGAAATGTTTTAGTATCTGTCTAGTTTTAGTTGACTGAATATCATAAGATCATAGTCGACTAAATCTACAGTTGATTTAGTCGACTAAAATGTATTTTGGCGGTGCCTTGATGGCGTCGTAACACTTGGTTGCGTGCTGAAAATAGCCGATCTACAAGCTCACAACGCATCGCGCTGCGATGCGTTGTGAGCTTGTAGATCTGCTATTTTCAGCACGCACACCCTTGCACAACCAACCATAAAATGACTTGTCTTTTAGTTCTACTGGATCTCTTCTCCACTCGTCCCTCACTAACATTTTAGTCTAGTTTTTATTTGTTGACGAAATTGTCAATATATTTAGTCTTAATCATCATAGCTTAGTTTTTATTTAATTTATATTGAGTTTTCGTCAGTGAAAGAAAAGGTAGTCGACGAACATTTTTCGTCATAGTTTTAGTCGACGAAATCAACAACTGGCTGCGACGTTGCAAATCCACCACAACTGGCTTTTAGCACATCAATCTGGCTGCCGCGCCTGTTCAAACAACGGCACGGGAGACTGACAATGCATTCCAGTTATGTTGCAAAGCAGCCCTTTGGCCTACTTGGTTAGAATTACAAGTCTGTAACGACAAAGCAGACAAGCCTTTTATCAGAAACGCACGTGACCGCGTGTGACATTTATACATTTCTAATGCTTACATGGGGCTGAACCTTCTCTTCTTGGGGTCAGGAGGCTCGGATCTGTCTGCAATTCTCTGACGCTGGAAAACAGACAAGAAACAAGTCAGTCACACAAGTAGTAACCAACGACAAAACATGACACACTCCCATTTCATTTCAACGTGTGCCAGGGACGTCACGGGCTCTCAGAAGGTGGGGGGGATGGACTTTCGGTGGACTATTACTATACCCCTTATTTTACACTTTGGCTATTCAAAAATAGCAGATATACAAGTTCATAGCGCGGCACCGAGTGCCGCGCTATGAGCTTGTAGATCTGCTATTTTTGAAAAATCGTGAAAAACATTTGTAACTGTCAAATCTCAAATGTAAACAAACGTAGTATTTTCAAAATTTTGCGTTTTTTGGGCGGATTTTGTTAGTTTCTTTTTCGTGTTTTGGTTACTTTATTTCGGTGTTAGGGTTAGGTTATTTAATTCTTATTTTTGCCTGATTTTACCGATTTATAATAAAAAAAAAAGTTTTTATTTTTTCAAAAAGTGGGGGGTATGAAATCACGGATCAGTGAGAGTGAGGGTGTCGCGTCGTACGCACAGTGAATGGCCGTGACGCCCCTGACGTGTGCATTATTTCCCCAGAGTGACCAACCTCTGCAGGCGTGGGATCTGGCTGACCTCGTCTCTGCTCCAGGTTTTGCTGAGGGTAGAGAAATACAGAGGTGAAAAAAAATTAAGAAGCAAAAAGGGGGCTGTATGCCTTTTTTTTTTGATGAAACTTTCAAGTTTGTGATGGTGGAAAAGTAAAACGATAATGTAATGAAACGTATTAAATATTATCTAGCCAGCCACAGCCGGCTGGCCCCAAGCCATATATTAGATCAGTGGTTCTCAACCTGTGGGCAGATTTTGGGGGGGTCCCCAGATGACAGTGAAGTGACAATTTAAGCACTTTTAAGACCTTTTTAATACAAAAAAAAGAAAGAAAGAAAGACCATTACTGCATCCAAAGTAATGAACAAACCATAATATCAAAATTGGTCAAACATATGCCAAATGATCAAATAATTTAAGAACGATAAATAAATAGCCGATCTACAAGCTTGTATAGATCTGCTATTTTCACAATATATATCTGTGGAACCAAGATATATATTGGGGGGGGGGGGGGGGGGGGTCGCGGCCTGAAAAAGATTGAGAACCACTGAATTAAATAACTCTCAAGGTAGATTGGTGTGTATGTCACCATCATCTCTGGGTGTTATAACCACCTTATGTAGCTCAGACAGCTGCTGATGCCTGATGAGGGCCTCTTTGCTGGGGAACTGCCTCCTGCACAACAAGCAGGCCAGTTTGACCCAGTCGGTCATTCTGCCCTCCTTCTCGTCGCGGTCTCCTCCCTCCTCGTCGCTGTCCGTCTCTCCGCTGTAAGCCGGGACCAGGCCTTGCTGCTGAGGCGGAGAGCGCTGCGAAATGAAGCAAAACTCAGGGTTTAAAGCAAAAAAGTATCACGACTGAAAAGTTCATCTGCGATTTGTGAAACAGTGTGAAAGGAGCCCCCCCCCCCACACACACACACACACACATGCACTAGCGCTCTGTTTACTAAACAATTAGCTTAAAATGTACAATTATGACGTCCAAATGACTGATTTCGGGTCATGGCAACTGATCATTTTAATCCATACAAAACGGCTATGCTAATTATACAATATTAATATTAATTGAACAACAGCCAGCTAGTTATATTCAAGGATTCTGTCCCGTCTCCTGGCCACATTAGTGTTCGGCTAAAACCGTCTGTACAGTAGAGACTGGGGCAGTACCTTGGATAATGATGATTTAATTGACATTTTTAAAAGCACAGCAGCACATAAAAAAAAACCCAAATGGATAAAATCACAAAAAAAAGTCTTAGTTTCCATTGTGCCCCCATACCTCTCTGTCTGCAGTGTGTCTGATCTGGTCCAGGAGGAGCTGGGGCCGTTCAGACAGTGCCCCCTGCAGGACAAAAACACCACACAGCGTTTATTCAGGACTGTTCATGTGGGCAAACATACAGTAAGTTATGGCTGACTCTCTCTCTCTGTGTGTGTGTGTGTGTGTGTGTGTGTGTGTGTGTGTGTGTGTGTGTGTGTGTGTGTGTGTGTGTGTGTGTGTGTGTGTGTGTGTGTGTGTGTGTGTGTGTGTGTGTGTGTGTGTGTGTGTGTGTGTGTGTGTGTGTGTGTGTGTGTATTGAATTGGCTGCTTTCTGAACAACGCGATGAGGAATAAAAGAGATGAAACAAGCTGTCGTTCGTTCCATTTATTAAATCGTTTGGTGATCAAACAAACGAGATGCACGTCTGACTATAGCGGCGGTCAGAGGAGCGGTGCCCCAGAGTTCTCACAGGCGCCTCTCAGCCCCTCCCAAAGGAATCTTATCTAGGGGGACGGAGGCAGTACCCAGTGGAGTAGAGCTTACCAAGGTGTCCTTGTGCTAAACACGTAGACCCGCGAGAAACACCTCGTGCTAAACACGTAGACCTGCGAGAAACACCTCGTGCTAAACACGTAGGCCTGCGAGAAACACCTTGTGCTAAACACGTAGGCCCGTGAGAAACACCTTATGCTAAATATGTAGACCCGCGAGAAACACCTTGTGCTAAATACGTAGGCCCGCGAGAAACACCTTGTGCTTAACACGTAGACCCGCGAGAAACACTTGTGCTAAACACGAGAAACACAAACAGTCCATTCTCAGAACTTGATGTTACTATAGGACACATTATGACATTATTTATATATAATAAACATATTGATGCCTTATGATAGGAAAGTGAACAAAGAGTGCTAGCATCTTCTTATGCGCGTCAGCTTCTCCAGAGCCAGAAGGAACAATAACAATGATATCACATGAACATGGTCTGACATCATGAACACGGTCATGACCAAGCGATAGCCCTGTGACTGTCAGCCTTGCTCCTGGTCTGAAATCTACACAGTAGCAACGCATCAGGTGGCATCAGGTGGTCTGAGTGCATCATGACAAAGTCACACAGAACCCATGAACAATGGCAGACTGTCTCGCAAATAGATGTTCACACTTCACGTACACAAATCAAACTTTGGTTCATGAAAGTTCAGACAGAGCTTACTACTTATATAGAGGGTTGGTATGGAAAATTCCTCAACAGTATAACTATACTTATGAGAGCCAAATGTCCCAACAAGTATATAGTAGAATTTGAGAAATGGACATTGTGAGGGCAATTGCATGTTTTATGGTTAACCCATTACGACCTCGAACGCATCTGTGACTTTTTGTTTTGTGCTAAAAAGCATTATTTTACACTTTTGCCATTCAAAAATAGCAGATATACAAGCTCATAGCGCGGTGCCGCGCTACGAGCTTGTAGATATTTGAAAAATCATGAAAATGTGCAAATCTTTGAATATATATATATTATTTTAAAGCGAACATTTTTAACTCAAATCTTTGCTTCTGGGGGGGGTCCCTGGAACAAAATATTTTGAGATGGGGGTCCGCAGCCAAATACATATCATTTTTGGGGTCCTTGACATGAAAAGGTTTGAGCACCACTGATATAGAAACATACGTTTTTCAGAATACTGTTGGGATCAGTTTGTTTACTTGCTTACATTCATGTTTCAATTTCCTGTGTAAAAATGAAAAAGCAAATAAAAAGTTATTACGAAAAAAAAAAGAATACTGTTGGGATTTAGAAGACATTTTGTAGATTCGGCTTCAGGTCTTACTGGGTTAATAAAGATTTGGGGAGCTAGGCTTGCAATTAGGAATGGAGTGACAGTATGCCTGATTAACACTTTAGTTGCATGCCGGTTAAAAAGCCGATCTACAAGCTCACAACGCATCGCAGCACGAGGCGTTGTGAGCTTGTAGATTGTTCTATTTTTAGCTTTAGTGGTAGTGGGTTAAAAATGACAAAACCAACGTCCTAAACTGCTGATATCCTCACAAGTATATAGTAGGGCTGGGACTCGATTAAAAAAATTAATCTAATTAATTAGAGGCTTTGTAATTAATTAATCTAAATTAATCACATTTTAATCGCACATCAATATTTGACCTGAGATCAATGAAAAAAAATGTTTTCAAATGGATTTTGGTAAACGTCTTTAAGTAAATGTACTCAAGAACTGTACTTAAGTACAATTTTGAGGTATTTGCACTTGACTCTCGAATACGCCTATTTCCAAATTTTTAATACTTTTACTTCTACTCCAGTAACTCCACTATATCTCAGAGGCAAATATTTTACTTTTAAACTTATTTTACAACTTTAGTTACAAGTTACTTTGTAGATTTCGATTAATATTATAAAACATACAGTAACCATGTGAAAATAGCAGATCTACAAGTACAAGGCATTGTGAGGTAGATCTGCTATTTTCCACCATTGGAGGCTGGTAGAGTGTGTTGTTGTTAGTTGTTTTATAGTCGTTTAATTAATTATTTTAAAAAATCGCGCGCATGTGACCCGCACCGCATCGTGCCCCCCCCCCCCCTTCCCCCCAGCGCACCGCCCCCCCCCCCCCCCCCCCCCCAAACGGGACAAACGCGCGCGTGGGGGGCGGCATCCATTACAGATTCTGATTTGCCCAGCCAACATTATCAAGCAGGCTATGCGGCACGTCTTCATTCAGTGGCTGCTCTGTTGTTGTGAGAACCACGTCGTTCTCACTTCTCAGACAGCTTCTCAGGCGGACCGATAATACCAGAGCACCAACCTGGTGCGCTGGATAATAGGTCCGTGTGAAACTCGTCCAGTGAGAAACGTTCTGCGGTGAAAAAATAGGCGCGATTAAAATGCGTTAATTTTTTTAACGCGATAATTTTTTTGTAATTAATTGATCGAAATTAACGCGATAAAGTCCCGGCCCTAGTATATAGTATCACAAACCTTTTTCTCCAGGACGGCGTAGCCTGCGTCAGCGCTCGCCGATTCCCGGCGGTCGTCAAGGCGGCCCGCTGCCCTGCTGTAGCCGGAGGGCAGCGACGTGGAGCCCATTGCTGGGGAGGCCAAGACGGAGCGCACGTTCTCCTTCTGCCTGTTCAGACTCTTCGCCCAGCGCTCCATATCTTTGGCGATCTGTCGATTAAAAAAATGATGAAAAAAAAATTGGAAAAAAAATAAATATATATATATATACTTTTCTTTTATAATCGATTCCATAATCGTCCATGTCTAAATCGCGATTAATTGCTGAATCGATTATATTTTCCACCCCTACACATGCATAAAGTCGCTGTCGGGCATAAACCTCTTATTCTACATATTATTTTTCGTAAATGAATGGCCTACATCGTCATACTACAGTGTGACACAAAAGTAGAAAAAATAACTGATCTACAAGCTCAAAGCGCTTGCCATTTTTTTTTTTTATCTTGAAAAGTTACAGTTTTGGAGGTTTCCACCCTGACAGCAGCGATAATGGGATGTGATTGCAAATAATTTGTAATCTTGAGTGAAAGACGCACCGACTGCTGGAGGCTCACACTGGACTTGAATGCATCATTCATGTGCATCTCCTTTGTAACATGACAACTGGTGGCGTACCTGTTGGGCAGTCTTGCTCTTGGGTTTTTCCTTCTTCTCCTTGCCACCGGCGCCGCCTCCGGACGGAGACTCTGAAGGGACGGGGTTTTCACCGGAGTTGGCGGCGGCCTCGGCGTTCGATTGGGAAGCTGCAGGAACGTACGTTTGTTTCTCGCCGTCCCAGTACATGTACTGCTGTGTGTGGGCGTTGTAGTAGTACTAATCACAGAGGAATGAGACGCCCGAGAAGATAAGAGACGTGGTGAAAACAGTCATTTCTAAAGCATGTTTACTTAACATTTTAGAGATTTAGAAGATCATTCGCAACAGTTCTACGGGATTACCTGCGAGTTTGGGTCGTAGTAAAGTCCGGTCAGTGGGTCGTAATAGTAGCCAGAGCTTTCGTCATAATGGTATGTGGACACGTCTGGCACAGCTACAGACAGACAGACAGACAGGTGATTCACCTCAGGGTTATAGGCAGAAACATACAGTACAGTAATCCAGTCATATCACACACACACACAGGGTATTGCTTACAACCTCACCGTACAATTTGTATCACGATACAGACGCCACGATACGATACATATCGCGAAAAAGGTTGATTGTGAATAATGACCTCATCCTACTGAATTTACTACAAGAGCTCTTCTTCACTATTCACTATAACAGGAAAGTCAAAGCTTTACGTATTGCACAAATTAAAACACTTACACTTCAGGATCTTAGAATTAAAATGACATATTGTTTGTGCTTCCAAAGTTCTTATTAATAAATGCAAATACAATATTCTCTCTCTTTTCCCCCTTTTTGTATGGCCTTTTCTGTCATCTCTAGTATTTAAAAAAAATAGCCTACCTACGAAAACATAGCCTATCTACATAGCAGGGCGGAATTTTGCCGTTTTCAATACACGATAGTGCACTTGGTGATACAAGCGCGAAATTTGGCACAGATGACCTTCATATGACCCTAATTGATAATCAACCTCTGGCCACGCAAAAATCCTAAGATTTCAAGATGGCCACCACCAGTTTTCAAAATGGCTGCAACTGGGCCAACACTTTGGACTATATCACTTTGTAAATCTTTGATTTCCCTCTTATTTTAATATAGGAGAATATGTTCTGAAGGTTCTGAAGTAAGATAAAAAAATATATATTAGGTTCCAATATGGTGGCATATTTTCCAATATGGCTGCCGATAAATTGCATAAATGTACATTCACATGAGCTTGAAGCACATGTATTTGTATTAATTACCATACACAGAATCAATTTATAGCTCATTTTAAAGTGATTTGGTAGCTTTTTAATGACCTAGGGCAACTAAATACAAAAACCTAGATATATATAGGGATCTTTTCTCAAACAGGTGCTGACCTTTTTCTCTTTCCGTGGAAGGACAAAACTGTATGGCATCTGCTGAACGCATGAAAGAAGCAAAGACCTGATGACTTTGATCCAATAGCTGATGCATTTTCATGAAGGGGGATCCATCTGAGGTCCTTCGACAGCTTTTTAAAGCCAAGTCTTTGTGTCTGGGTTGCTCAGTCGGTAGAGCTTTCACCTTCGGATCACATGGTCATGGGTTTGATCAGGATCAGTGTATGAGTAGGTACGGTGAGTGTGGCGCTCCACCTCAGCAATACCAGGGGGTCTATAAGACCCCTGCGTTCTCAGCTGATACTGACAATAAGTCTCAGACTTATTTAATTTGCACAAGTGCAACTGCTATGACAACAACGTCAGTATCTGAGCTGCGAATCATGATGTGTCAGATGCTATCCTCTGAGCTCTGCCTCAGATACTGACATTGTTGACATAACAGTTTCACTTGTTCAAAGACTTGGCTTGAATTAGCTGTGGATTGCCTTTGGAAGGAGGGAAGGATCTCAGATGGATCCCGTTCATGAAATTGCATTAGCTATTGAATCAAAGTCATCAGGTCTTTGCTTCTTTCATGCATTCAGGGGATGCCACACAGTTTCGTCCTTCCATGGAAAGGGAAAAAGGTCAGCATGGCAGACAACTTCTCCAAATTAGGTTCAACACCTGTTGCAATAAATGATAAACATATGCAAGTCATTGAGGAGTTCATAGTACTCATGTACGATAGAACTTCATAGAAGTAGTTCCTACAAGGAAGTGAATGCAAGTGATGTGCATTCCAAGCAGGACATATATGGGGCCAGTGACTCTTGTGCAGTCCTGTTTGCCAAATTATGCCAGAAGCTGACACGATGTGGATGTAAAAAAGCATGTTCTGGACACTGCAAATGCTTTAAGTTTGGACTTATCTGCACACCCCTCTGTGGTTGCAGTTGCTAGTACACTGGCCTGTCACTTGCCCAGCCACCATTGTAAATGAGAATATGTTTATAATGACTTAATAACAAAACAAAAAGTAAGCACTAAGCTTTACCAAGCTAATAAATCACTTTCAAATGTTCCATAAATGGATTCTGTGTATGATAATTAATACAAATACATGTACTACAAGCTCATGTGGATAAACCATAAGCAGATGCACATTTCTGCAATTTATCGGCAGCCATATTGGAAAATATGCCACCATATTGGAACCTAATGTTATTTTTTATCTTACTTGGTAGGAATACCTCCAGAAAATATTCTCTTATATTAAAATAAGACCCAGCAAAGCGATATAGTCCAACACATTGGCCCAGTTGCAGCCATTTTGAAAACTGGTGGTGGCCATCTTGAAATCTTAGGAATTCCGCGTGGCCAGAGGTTGATTATCAATTAGGGTCATATGAAGGTCATCTGTGCCAAATTTCGTGCTTGTATCACCAAGTGCACTATGGTATCAAAATTCCGCCCTGCTAACAAGGCTTCTATGGAATTCATGCTGGCTTCTATGGAATCCAAATGACTGAAACCAGTCGTGGCGACTGAGAACTTTAATCCATGTATATTGCTGTGTCAATTTTTTTAGTGCAGCCCCCCTCCCGCCCCCCCCCACACACACACACTTACGGTATTGCTGGTACTCGTGCTCAGTGCCAGGGGTTGCAGGGTGGCTTGGAGTGACTGGCTGAGGTTTTCCTACGATCTCTACCTGCTGAGACACCTGGACAGCAGAGAGATCCAGACAGCACACATGAGGAGGTGGGGAGGGAGGATCGTATGAACCCATTAAACCATTTAGACCTGAGGCCAGTTGTTTTTTTAAATGTATTTTGATTATTATTATTTTTAATACATACAAGTATTATTCAAAGATTTGTACAAATTTTCAAGATAAAAAAAAAAAAATAGCAGATCTACAAGCTCATAGCGCGACACTCAGGCTTTCAAATCAGGACAATGTGGTATTGCAGGTGAAAGTGCTTTATAAGCCAGAGAGAATTTAGTTGGGATGAGTATATCTGAGGCTTGATTTAGGCTCAAAGCTTTTGAAAATAATAAACAATATGATATTAAATATATATATATTTTTTAAATTCATGGTGTAGATCCTTTAATATTGAAAATGTTTGGATCTTTTTACATAAATCTTCTGGGGGTCCCTGGCACAAAATATTTTCAGACGGGCGGTCCGCAGCAAAATACATATCATTTTTGGGGTCCTGACACTAAAACGTTTGAGAACTACTGCTCTGGTCGATGTATTGCTTTAACATCCCTGCCAACCTAAGGGACGTATAATGGAAGCATGTGACGGATACAATGTTTGAAATAGACATATTTATTTCCACATGTACAGGGAGTGAACATGGATGATGTTAATGACTCTACCTGGCTGGATGCTGCGCTGGTCGCCGTGGTGATGTGAGAAGTCTGTGTGTGAAGAAGAGGCTGCAGAAGACCACCTGATGTCACCTCAGATGAGGTCACTGCTGCGCAAACACACACACACACACACACACACACACACACACACACACACACACACACACACACAGACACACACACACACACACACACGCACACACGAAGAGTTTGCGTTTAAAACGTCTTTACACGTTAAAACAAAGTTTATTTAAAAAAAAGGTTAAAGCTCTATATTCTGATTGTAATCATTGCTATAGAGTGTTTGTGCATTAATGGGGTCTCCCCGGCACTTTAATAAAGACAAAATACTTTTTCTAGGGTCACCAATTGCATCCAATCTGAAGAGATTGTTTCTTCACTTCCAATTTTCACTTGTTTATCCTGTATGAGTTGGATGAAATCGCTATACGAACCTGAAAATGTATTTGCCGTTTACTAAAGAGCTGGAGAGATGGGGAGATCCCCGATACTAAAAACAAACTCTATAGCAATGATTACTATCAGAATATAAAGCTATCTAACACTCATCTCTCTCTTTAAATACATTACAGGAGTTTCTTCTCACCTGGGGCTGCAGCTCCTGTGTACGGCCCCATCAGGCCTGTTCCTGCACTGGCTAAAGCCTGGGCCTTGTGGGCCGTGCCGTCATGCCCCACCATGTACTCCTGTCCTTCCAGGTTGTAGGGAACCGCTGCCCCCTGCTGGTACACTGCCACGTCTACATCTCCGTCATTCTGAACAGACTGGCGTAGCCAAAGAGAGTTTGCAGAACAGTTCAATTTATAAAAAAAATAATCAATTTGAATAAAATAGGGTTAGGGTAAGGCCAGAAAATACAGAAAATCTACACAACACTGTTGTGCGACCATAAAGTAGGCCTTAAGTGGTTAATCGACTTAGTAGATGAAAAAATATTACAATATTTTTGCGTCAATTTGTTGATTAAAAAGATAATAAAAAAGGTGCTTGATTATTCAATGAATCTAAAAAAGTAATCAACAGAATACCGGTAATCACTTGGAAAATGATCAATAGTTACAGCCCTAGCTTAACCACTTGAACCCTACCATCCATATTCTGGGAGGAACATTAGCCAAAAAATAGCCGATCTACAAGTCTTGAGCTTGTAGATCGGCTACTTTTTTGGTGCAGAGATTTGGTGTCGACAGACAGAAAAAAAGCAGTCCAATTACGGAGCCAAGCCAACTCAGGTCCGTTTTACTAAGTCTAGAATGTTTAAGTGGTTAAACAAAAAACATTAACAACTCATGCAAATGTCTTTAACCCATTAAGACCTGGAACTGTGTCATTTTTAGATTTGAGCTAAAAAGCATTATTTTACACTTTGGGCTATTCAAAAATAGCAGATATACAAGCTCATAGCGCGGCACCGAGTGCCGCGCTACGAGCTTGTAGATCTGCTATTTTTGAAAAATCGTGAAAATGTGTGCAAATCTTTGAATATATATATTTTTAAAGCGAACATTTTTAACTCAAATCTTTGCTTCTGGGGGTCCCTGGAACAAAATATTTTTGATGGGGGTCCGCGGCCAAATACATATAATTTTGGGGGTCCTTGACATGAAAAAGATTGAGCACCACTGATATAGAAACATACGTTTTTCAGAAAACTGTTGAGATTTAGGAGACATGTAGAATCGGCTTCAGGTCTCAATGGGTTAAATAAATGAACTAGATGTTGGTTTTACCTGTGTGACAGCCCACTGGGCCGCAGCGATGGCCGTGCTGGCCACCGTCGCTGCGCTCACTCTGCTGCCGTCTGTCAGGAACACATCACTGACACACAGGACATATAGAGAACGCTCATTAGGAAATGCAGCGCTTTGAAATGTGTCTTCATATATTTCAACTTTCTCAACATGAACTCAAACTAACCTTGAAGGTGTATCGGATAAAATACAGCCTACATATTCAATTCAATTAAAATAATACCAGAAGTGCTTTTTGGTGAACATACACTGTGAACGTACACTGTGCGAGAGCGGAACGAGAGGACGCTGGTTGCTTGTTTCTTCCATAGACGCCAGGTTCTATGGAAGAAACAAGCAACCTGCGTCCTCTCGTTCTGCACGAATGGTGGCTCGTTCGCGACATTCAGTGCATGTTTGAGTATCATGACACTCAACAATGAGCAGGAGTAGAGAAAAAAATAACTTTGCATCGGTTATATTAGGCGAATTTCAGCCTTCCACGCGCATCCCATTATGCCAACGGAGGGGCTCGCCAGACTGGACGAAGGGGAATCTCTGAATTTCAATGTTGGTGAGTGATTAGCGACACATCAAAGATAACACTTAACATGTGCGGATCTCTCCTTTAACTGTGACAGCCTCAAGATTTGACCTTTCCCCCCCTTCGAAAAGCAGCGCACTTGTTGTGTTTTTTTTATTTTAGCAGTCAGATTTGGATGTGCAAGTGTTTGTTTGTTTGTTTACCGCTTGGAGCCCTTGGCAAACTCCACGGCGATGGCCTTTCCGTCGATGGTGAGAGCTGGCTGAAGAGCCTGCAGGATCTGCAGCAACTGGGACGCTTCCTGGAGACAAAAACACATACGGAAAGGCCAGTGAAGAAAAGGTGAGTGTGTGTGTGTTTGTATTATGAAAATGGCTGGAAATGGTTTATAATAGAGATTGATTTATGGCTGATTTAAACTTAGTTGCACGCTGGTGTTGTGCACCGAAAAATAGCCGATCTAAAAGCTCACAGCGTGTCGCAGTGCGGCACGTTGTGAGCTTGTAGATCTGCTATTTTTCGGCTTTAGGCTAAAAATGGCATTCATAAAATCGTCAACCTAAAATAGTAATACAAACCTGTGGTGTGTGTGTGTGTGTGTGTGTTAGGGCCGTCAACTGAGATCAGAAATTAAAATCGTAACATTTACAGATTTTCAATTATCTTCGATCATTATTATAATAGCATTTTGCAACGAAAATGATGCATATAATGTATGTAATGTTAGAAGTGGTCAGTACCATTACATCCAGAGGAGGACGCTTGCCGCCGTGAACTAATATTTATTCAGTGACAGAGTATAACTAACTTTGGACACTTTTGCAATAGCTAACCTATTGCAGAGTGGCTGATTATTTTACCTGGGTTACACCTTTTCATAGCTCTATTTGAATGTTTTCAGACATGAGATAATAATGACTCATGTAGCCTACCGGACTGGCACATTAATTCCGCTGGTGTTGTCGCTACTAGCGCGAGCATCAACAATTTACAGCCCGCTCGAGCATGAATGTACGCTTGAGGCTGGTTGAAAAGGCTAGAACAAAAGACACAAGGATTCGTCGTGTGACAGCGTTTCAGACTCAACGTAGGCTGCACCAAAAGACCCTCAACACACACCCATTTGGTTGAACTGACATTGAAAACAATGAGCAGTAGCCAAGCCTACTAATCAAATATATCATTTTACAATCGATTGTACATTTTCCCCACGATCTTTATTCGAGGCTTGATTATTAAGTTGAGCGGCCTAGTGTGCTTGAGGACACTATGAATATGCAATAAATGTAGATACTTAAACAGCAACTATATCAAAACACAATGATCATAAAACCAAATCCGCTTCTTTATCACTCCCAAACAGAAATCTAAACAAACTGGAAACCAGCTGGACTGCTGGAGGGAATGTGGAGATACTATGGTTGACCATGCACATGTCTTTTGGTCTTGTCCTGCAATTCAACCTTTCTGGGAGGAGGTAGCAACACTTATCTAAAAAATTCTAGGTTTCAGTATCAATACTACATTTGAAACTTTGTATCTTGGACAAACCCCGGATGGACTGAGTCAAAATGACTCTTATTTGTTTAAGATTCTACTTGCAGCAAGCAAAAAAGCTATTACAAAGAACTGGTTGCAGAAAAACTGCCCTACTATGGGACTATTTATCAGTACTGTGAGACAATTGCATCTCTTAGAGCAGATGACCTACTCTTTGAGGCTCCAAAAGGAGTTGGGTGAAAAAAGATGGGGGAAGTGGCTGGACTATTTAGATAGCGAGCCAGATCCTTGATGATGGCTGGTTGTATCCTCCCTGTGGTATATTGTACTTTGTATTTGATCTTAAATATTGTCAACATGTTTCAGTCTTATTACTAGTACCAAATGTCCCATGACCTCTTTTTATTTGTTCTTGTTCAGTTTTTGTTTTTTGTCTGTATGTTTTATTTTTACTGCGACTTTTTTTGTACTATTTGATTTTATGTATTATCTGATAAAACTTCTGAAGATAAAGAGTTTTTAAAAAAAACACACACAATGATCATGAGCAATGACTAAGTTCAAGGCACTTTTTCTTTGTGCACAGCAAACATCTTTGTCAACGCTGTCAATGAACATTAAAAAAAAAAAGTTTTTTTCCTCCTGATTGAATATTAACCCATAAGGTCTGATAATATCCATAGACAACACCCATTTAGATAAATATTAACCAATAATATCGGTGCCCAAACATGGCTTTCCAATCTTGACGTGTGGGTGTGTTTGTATCGGTGTATTTCTCACCACTATTGTAGAGAGCTGGAGGAAGGCAAAGCCTCTGTTGAGATGGGTGTGCTTGTCCTTGATGAGGCGAACATTGGAGGCGGACAGCGTGGCAAATGGAGACAGCGCGGATAGGATGGCCTCCACTGAAGTGTGAGGGCCAAGGTTCCTCAGGATTAGAGCTAGTGTGCAAGAGCAAGAGGGAGAATATCAGATTTCTAAAACACGGCATTAACAATTAAGAGCCCCCTCCAAAAGAGAACAAAAAACAATTACACTGTCACGGACGCAACTAGAAATGACTTACTGTCATTGGCCACCTCCGCCTGCTGTGCAGCCTGTCCGCTGCTGACTGCAGGACCTGCAGAATGGTAGGGGGCTGGTAGAGGCAGTAAGCCCTGCGTCCCCTCCTTGTTGGGCCCTAAGGACAGGTCCCTCTGCAACTGGGGCAACTTCAGTTCAGCCTCTGACAAAAGCACAACATTTTAGAAAAATGTTATATTGAGTGTATTGAGTTTATTAGGATCCCCATTAGCTGCTGCATAACATCAGCTAATCTTCCCTGGGTTGTTCATGTTTACCTGATTTGGGCACACTGCACTTGAAGCACTTCTCCCTCCTTTTGAAGTTCTGTACGCCACACTGTAGGAATGTTAAAGAAATACCCAATGAGACTCTTGTCAAATCACTGAGCCGCTGCAGTCACTTTATATACATTTATGTAAACAACACATTCAGACAATCAGACCTGCAATTAACAATCATTTTCATAATTCCATAATGGATTAATCTATTGATTATTGGACTCAATGGGAGATACATTTTAGACCACATTTTAGACCATACAAATGACAGTAAAATAAAGTATGCTTAATGTTCATCAGCAGTTATCTGAACCAAAATAATAATTTTAATTGTATAATATGGAACAAAGTGGAGCATCGACATGATCAATTAATCGATTAACCAATTTCACCCTGGTGTCACTATTTTGGGCTATAGGCAAACACCCCCCCCGATAAAAATCGCTTGACCCCTCAGACCGGGGGTCTTTAGCGTTTTCAGGCCAAGGACCCCCTAGCTGAGAGAGAGATGAAGCAGGGACCCCCTCTATATCGTATACAATTTTGTTTCAGATTCAACAGTTTTAGTTTACTTAAGTCTGCTCTTTTTTCCCTCTACACCTATAGGCTCTTAGCCAAAAATAGCAGATCTACAAGCTCTCAACGCCTCGCAGCGCCCCTCAGAAAAGGAATTCTAGGGTTCAAGTGGTTAATGTAAAAAAATGTAATCCTATCACACCAACATTTGGCAGACCCCCTATAGTAGCTCTGAGCACCCCCTAGGGGTCCCGGACCCCCTGTTGAAGACCCCTGCCTCAGACTATACCTTGTTGCAGAGCCAGTCCTCGTTGGCACGTGGTTTGGGGTCGCTGAAGTGCATGGACACTCTCTGTCCCAGAATCGACAGCACTCTCTGGGGGGGAAAAAAGAAAAAAAAAGGGGGGGATGGGGGGGATGACAAAGAATGATTATCAAGGGATAAGTAGGCCACACATGCTAGAGAGAGGCCTCATCTCACAAGAGATGAGAGAGAGCAACAGGGGGAGAAAGAGAGAGAGAGAGAGAATAGAAAGTAAGAGGACAAGAGAGAATTGCAACCTTCAGCTTTAGAGAAAATTGGGACGGACTGAGATGGTGTATGTGTGTGTGCCCAGACTTGTGTCAATGTTACAATGTGTTTCTGTTCAATCTTATGAAACCCCCCCCTTAAGGGGAAACCTTTTTTCAGCTTTGACCAATCCCACCCATCCAACCCGGTCAACGACCTTCGGCCTCATCGCGGCTCCAAAAGTAAAACGTGATCGAGATGCAAAAAGAGAGAGCGTGAAGATACTATAAGACTCAACTGGAAAACATGGAATAGACCATGATGTCAGGATATGATAGTCTCGCTGTCACACTACCCAAGACGCGAACGGCCTTTTTGCATGTAGTTTAAGCGCAAGGGGGCGGGGGGCGGGTGGGGAGAGCCTGGCGACGCGAGCTATGTTAGTGCACTGACTGGCAGTTGGGGCAAACGCAGTCCCCACAACATAATTTACGATTCTGTGCCTATCGGTACATAACTCGGACGGCGCTTAGTCGACTAGCAGACCATCGGCCGGTCGGCGCTGGCACTCGCGCCTGGAGGCGCTCGGGCACGACTCCTCGGCCTCAAGGTCTGCTGAGTCGGTGCGCCTCCGCCATGGTCCAAAACTATACTTTATCGGCGAAAAAAAAGAGTCTGCGGTTGTTTGAAAAAGTATTGTCCCAAGCGGGAATCGAACCCAGACTCCCAGGCCAGTGGTAATGGTTTTAGAGTCTAGTGATTAGCGAGGTGCGCCACTGAGGCCGGTGCTGAGATTGGGTATTCGGGCTGTATTAGAATGTGACGTCCTAACTCTTCTAATGTAGAGGAAAGAAGTCCCCGCCCGCGCGCCCGCCCCTTCCAAACTACATGCAAAAAGGCTGTTCGCACCCAAGACAAGACACCTACTGTGTGTCAGGACATATTTGGGGGGTGGGGGGAGGGAGAAGAGGGAGAGGGAGAAAGGGACCATTTGGGAAATAGGGAGGAACCTGTGTCCAAATGTAAAACGAAATAAAAGTAAAAAAAAAAAAAGAACAAATGTGACTTGGTAGGGTCCAATTGGTGAAAATTGCACATCAACGCCCCAGACAGACATAAACATGGCCTTAATGGGAATGTGCCTGCTCGTTGGATTTCGCTGTCTTTGTGTACAGAGAGAGCTGGAGAGGAATTTGCCCCAAAAGTATGAAATCCCACCTACCTGAAAAGACACAAACATGGAGTGGCCAATCTCTTGTGTGTACTTCTTACTGGACTGTCTGTTGGGTGTGTGCGTTTATGACTAGGCTGTGATGTGACTGTGTGAGCAGCGGTGTAAAAGTAACTAAGTACATTTACTCAAGTACTGTACTTGTACTTACAATTTTTTTGAGGCATTTTAAATTTACTGGAGTATTTTAAATTTTCAGTACTTTTACTTCTACTCCACTACATCTCAGCTGTTATATTATAAACCCATACATTAACCACTTCAGCCATATTTTATACATAGGCTATTTGAAAATGCGACGCGTTGTGAGTACTTCTACATTGCAATATAGATACTTTTACTTACGTAAAACATTTGAGTACTTTTTCCACCACTGCTTCTCTTACTGAACCGTCTGTTGGGTGTGTTGCGTTTATGTCTATAAGGCTGTGATTGTGTGACTGTCGAGTGTGCGTGTTCTGCTTGCATGTATGTGTATGTGGTGTCTGTGTAGGGGAGAGTGACCTGGTTGGTCTCCATCCATCGGCTGGCCTCCTGTATGTGATTAAACTCGACGAAGGCGAATCCTCTGCTCTGACCTGGACACCGCCCAGTCGCCATGGTAACCAAACAACAACAACAACATAACAACGCAGTGAGGGGTTAGTGCTTCATGTACAGAGAGAAAGAGAGAGAGAGAGATTGAGATTGAGAGAGAGAGAGAGAGAGAGAGACCCTGTATCGGTACTGATTAAAAATCACTGGTTCTCAAAGTGGGGTTCGGGGACCCCCAGTGGTTCCTTGAGGGTGTACCCCGAGGGGTCCCCCAGCAAAATGAGGAACAGTTTAAACACTTAAGCCCCTCCCCCCCATGTTACAAGTGTTGAAAGATCTTGACAAAATGTTGACGAATCTTCTCTTTATGGGGGGCTCCCTGGCATAAAAGCTTTTCAAATGGGGGTCCGCAGCCAGACGCATATCACGTTGAAGGTCCTTGACATGAAAATGCTTGAGAACCACCGTTATTAACCCATTAAGACCGGGGACGCATCTGCGTCTCATTTTAAGATTTCTTTGGGCTATTCAAAAATAGCAGATCTACAAGCTCATAGCGCGGCACCGAGTGCCGCGCTATGAGCTTGTAGATCTGCTATTTTTGAAAAATCGTGAAAAAATATTTTTTTGATTTAAAAAAAAAAAAACTGTTAGGATTTAGAAAATTCTTAGAAGCGGCCTCAGGTCTTAATGGGTTAAATTAACTATCGCTTCCTCGCCCCCCCCCTTGGAGAGTCAATTGGAGAGACATTCAGATTCTTTGATGACACCCAAGGGGTGGGAGAGAAAAAGCAATGTCAAGGTGTCAAAGTATTTCAACAGGGTCACGGAAAGGGGAGAGAGAGTCCTACCCACTCCTCACTTTGGGTCTGACGCTCTTTTTAGTTTTGAAATATGAAGCACCCAAGTACTAAGAGAGAAACAAACACACACACACACACACACACACACACACACAATGTCTTCTATTCTGAAAGTCAAGGTGTCTTATGTATTTAGCACTCTGGTGCCAGGTGGACAGTATGACAGTGTGTATGAGTACTGTATGTGCATGCGTCTGTCTGTGTGACTGTGTGTGTGACTGTGTGTGTGTGTGTGTGTGTGCGCGCGCGCGCGCTTGTGGAGCCTAGTGTAGAAATTGGAGGAGCCCTCAATGTCCTAGCCGTACACTATATGGCTACATGACCATAGCCTGGTAAACCGTCCCGATCATGTGAATTCACCTTATCATGCGTCTTCTGCAGCGCTGGGCGACCGGGATGGTTTACCAGGCTAACATGACCACACATTCAACAATGCATTCAGACTTATTACAGTAATTATTTTAAATCAAGAGCATCCTAAAAGAAAATGAACAAAAAAAAACAAAAAACACACACACTACCTTGTACTCCGCGGTACAGAGTGTGAGAGACAGAAAGAGGAGAGACTTGTGGCGCTGGCGACAACCTTACAGAAAACCAATGGGCTAGCAAGGAGCAGCTGGTGACACGTATAGGCTAGACCCATATTACTTTTTTTAGAAACAAGAGTAACTTCACAGTTAAGAGGGTTGTGAAGAATTATCACGTGGCTGAGACGAAACACACTCATATTCTAGCCAGTGGAAGCGCAGAGGAAGTGGATACACACACACACACACACACACACATAAAACAAATGACACGCATAAACACAGTCTTCTTCCGCTGGGCATTCTCTCAACTGACACCATCATCAGACTGTGTCTGATCGTGGGATCAGACACATCTGCCATCATCAAGGTGATATAGGCGACAGCGTGAAAGGGGGAGGAGAAGGAAAGAGAGGAAAGATGGGGGGGGACATGGGAAATGAGAGCCATGGAGAAAATACCTATAGCTGAGTTATAGTTGAGAGGTATTATGAAGCAGCTATGTGTTACGGAGATGTCCTTATATGCAGGGGTGCACATAACTGGTGCGCAGGTGCGCATGCGCACCCAAAATAAAAAATGCGCGGCACATCAGACGACGTGAGGCGCTTTGCGTACCAACAGCTGGGACAGGAATTTCCAAGCTTTTATTTTTTAGCAAAACTAAGAAATAAAAGTCTGGCGATCGAGGCTAGGAATTTACTTCCTGAAGCCACACTCACGCAATCACGCTAAAGCATGCGTCGGCCCCATGTACAGCCATTAGGAGCAGGGGGAGAGGACGCATGCTGCAAAGCAAAGTTTGTTGTTTACCCAGGGTGTCGGACTAAGTACGAAACTTGTTTCCAGCCGGACCCTGCATGGAAGCCTTGCTCAAGGGCTATTCAGCGGTGATTCATGATCGATGTGATGAATTGGGGAATCGAACTAGGGACCTTCCGGTATCAAGGCCGCCCCTCTAACCACTAGGCCACCGCTGCACGTGATTGTGTGAGTGTCTCGCATCGCCTCGCAGCGGCTGTTAGAGGCACTCGTCACCGATGATGAACGCACCGTAATGGTGCAAAATATGCCGTGAACGTCCCAATCTGGCGGATAAAAGCAGCGCAGCACAGGGCACCAACCTTGGGGGCTTCACCAAACGGCGTGAGAAAAAAAAACGGCAAAAATCGGCGGAATTTGGAAGCAGAGCGTCATTTTTTTCTCGCGCAGCACCCTCCCCCCCGTTGACAAAAATGTCCGGTTGACACCGTGCTGAATCCCCCCCTCGTTGTCAAAACGGCACGGGACCATTTATTTGGTGCGCACCAAGTCACATCCCCAGGTGCTCTTCTGAGTACTACACCTAAAAAGTTATGTGCACCCCTGCTTATATGGACATTTCCTTAAGACGAATATATGAATGATGTATGAAGCAGTTATGCTCGAGGACTGCCCTAATATGGTGAATACCAAATCGCTATGGCGAATACCAAATCACCAGTATAAATAGGCTCTGTCGAAGTTCTAGTAATAATCGGTGCTAGACAATAATTATGAGAGGATGGGATAAATTTGACTGAAGCCCCAAATCCCTCATTGAACATAGGTTAACCTCGACAGAAGTCCCTATCACCTCCACTGACTCAATTACTGTCTGCCGGTTACACGGGCAGCCATCTAAGACATTAATACAGAATCTTAGTCAATATCCACTATATGAGAATACCGCCGTGATCAGCGGAACTTGGGAAGTCTTCTACCAGCACTAATAACATATTAGTTCTCCCCAACAGACACAGCAGACAAGAGTCATGTAAGGGGGAGTTTGCATATTAAGAGCCCATGTGTATATAATTAACAGTGTGTGTTCTACCACAGCTAATACTACTACTAGTTCAACAGTGGGAAATACGAACGACAGGGTGACGGTAAGAGGGGAAGAGGCGATGGGGCATCAGGAAGTAAATGGAAGGTTATGGAAGAGTCTAGCAGTTAAAGAGGGGAGCTAAATATAATGAGAAGAGGAGGGAGAGAGGAAACAAGGACCCCCCCCCCAAAATAAAAATAAAAAAATAAAGAAATAAAATAAAGAAATCAGTCCAATGGACCAGTCCTCACCTGAAGATTTGTTCCTCATCAGGCGAACCTCTCGAGGCTGAATCCCCTGTTCCTGCAGCTGGGCGCGGATCTGCATTATAAACATTATAGAAACATCAGGGATCAAAGCGAAAACTAATCTCGGGACTAATCTCTGTTTTTGTAAGGTTGTCCCAATCTCTGATTAGTGAAGTCCTCCACACTAGCGCTGTTTCCTAAACAATTAGCACGTCAATTTACTTATGAACAACAATTTACAATTTTAGCAATAGAACATGTATTTTATGGGTAGTTTGACCAATTCTAATACTCTTTATCTTATAAAAAAAATATCCTCAACTGAAAAGCATTATATTTGGTGAGTGACATGATGGTGTGGTACGATGAAGCATTAATAAAAGGCGCGGCACACTCACACACACATTCACCTCGTTGGCAGTCGCGCTAGGCGGCAACATGCGCAACATGATGATGTTGCTGTGCCTCTCGTTGTGGTCGTGGTCCAGGTCTGCCCGGTAGTCCTGGTCCCTCTGGTCCAGCTCGTCCAGGGACATGTCCAGGAGGCTTGGACCCACACCTCCTCGGTCTTCTGTCCCTCCTGGGAAACCCTGTATACATACACACACACACACACACACACACACACGACAGAGTCAAATAATAACCAATTATCATAATCAGTCTTTATTGTCCCAGAGGGATATTCCACTTCCGTTTGTTTGTTTCTGTCTGTTCAACAAAAAGACAATATATGAGTCCTCAGAGTAGACAACCAACATATCAGCGAGACAGTTTGTTTAACGCTGTAATGGTTGAGTGGACGAAACTCCTCCTAAAACAAACTTTTTTCCCCCCATGTCAAAGTTCTGTGTCTTTGTCCAGATGGCATGATTGTAAAGTGACGGTTGAGGGGACGTTCAGTGTCATTTCAGAGCTGTCTCACCCTTTGAGAGTGAGAGTCACGCAATTTAACCTCTTCACACGCCTCACGCCACACTTGCCATTTCGCACGTTTTTTTCCCCCTCTCACAGCAAAAAAACAAAACAAAAACAGCAACCGTTTGGAAAACGGAACGCTCGTCCTAAAAACACACTGCCCCACGGTTCCATTTGGAGAGGTGAGCCGCGCGATGGGATGGACTGGAGAGAAGGACCCGCCGATCTTTCCTTTTTGCTTGATATTGTTTGATGGCAAAACAATCATGACTGATACACATGAAGTAAGACCCTTCACAGCTAATAGAGAATTAGAAATTGTAAGAATCGGTTCAGAATTGAATGAGTACGGCTATATTTAAATGTGAACTCTTTCTGCTAATATAAAATATATAAATATAAATATGCATCCTGCATGCGTTCTGTGCGCCCATCGGCTGACACACATCTACACTTCATCGAGTATATTTTTTTGTACCGAATTTGTGCTCTGGCCGTGATGACACTAAAGGCTCACTCCTAGATTTTCCTGAAACTTGGCAGCCCTGCATTTACTATTACTATTTACTAAATCGTGGTAATTACTAATTACACATTAGCAAGTGGTGCAAATTAATAAAGGAACAAAGTCCAAAGGGAAGCACACACATCCTAACAAAACATGTACAGGTTCTGAGCTAAAAATACGTACATTAGAAGAGGAAGGGAAGTCTGCACGCTGTTTAATAGCTCCCAGTAGAAAAGGTTTGAGACCTGATGAATACCCGCTGGGGTTGAGGCGTTGTTAACTTTAATACATTTTTCTACTGGGAGCTATTACACAGCGTGCAGACTTCCCTTTCTCTGCTAAGTAATAAAGTCCACGGTATAGGGATGGGTATTGTTAGGACATTATCATTTTTGATTTGAGGTAAAACAAATAAAATACATTTTAAAGTAAGAAAGAAAAGAAAATGTCAAATGTCAAATGTTTAGACAACAAAATATCTTCATTCACTGAAGCATTAACTTAATTAAGTAGTATTTACTAGTTGCTAGTAAATAGTAGTTTATTGCTAGCCTAGTACTACTAACTGTGTCTATGAGTGGTACCTAAAATAGTCAATGCTGAAACCTTTTCTCTTGAAAATAGTGGTGTTAACCAAACACTAATTTGACATAAGAAATGGTCAACTTTAAGACATGTACCGGTACTGAATAGTAACCTTAACCTGAATAGTAAGCTTAATTGTTGTACGCTATAGGAAACCTACTGGACCCTTAAATGAGGATCGATTCCGATTCGTACATTTTTCATGGGTACCTGGCAATTTGGAGTCGGTTCCTAATGCTACTCGGAGCCATATTATTTCAACACCCAACCGTACCTCAACTGTAGATTTAGTCGACAAAATCTAAAACATTTCAGATGACTAAAATATGACTAAAACTAAAATGGAATGTTATTCAAAAGCCCATGACTAAAACTAAATCAAAATTTGCTGTTCAAAATCAACAGTACTCTGCACTGCAGAGAGGACAGACCAGTAGCTTCAGCTTACCCTCCTCTTCCCCGGCCCGCGGGGGAACCTCTCATCCTCTCCGCCGTGTCTCGCCGGACTGCATTCAAACTGTTCCGGCTGGACTCCACCACCGGCTTCACGGTCGCGGCCCCAGTCGCCGCCCTGCTCTCGGGCCCCCGAGCGATGGGGAGAGCTCCTGTTCTCGGGGTAGCCCCTTCCACCACCAACACCGCCCTGGCCCCTTCCCTGGGACGAGCCAGTCCTGAAATTCTGCTGCTGGAAGTCCCTCCTGGAAGAAGAAGAACCCCCCCCCGCCTCCTCGTCTTTCTGAAGCCTGCTGGGGAAGGCTAGATCGGGGGGCTGCTGCTGCTGGGCCTGGGACGACCGCGAGGAGGCGCACAGGAGGCCTTGTTGTTTCCCCCTGCGTCCCCCGTCCTCTCCTCCGCGCCCCTCTCCTCCTCCTCCTCCTCCTCTCTGCGGGAACCCCCCGGAGGAGCGGTCCTGCTGGAAGCGACCCGGGGAGAAGTCTCGAATGCCGCCGGCCGACTGCTGCTGCTGCTGCTGCTCGTCGCCGCCACGGCCGCCACCACCACCCCCGCCGTACTGCCTCTCCATCTCCACCCCGTCGTAGCCCATTCCCGGGTCTTCGTCCTCCTGGCCGTAGCCGCGGTAGTCCATGTCTCGGAAGTTGTGGTCGTTGGGGGTGCTGTTGCCGTAGCGACCCGTGCGGTCCCCGCGCCCACCCCTACTGTGCCCGGGACGAAAACCATGAGAGAGATTTTACCAGAAGTTACAAGTTATTTAGGACAGTGGTTCTCAAACTTTTTCATGTCAAGGACCCCCAAATTGACACTTATTAGCCCACGGACCCCCATTTGAAAAGATATGCCAGGGACCCCAGTAAGAGAAGGTTTTTACGGCTCTCTAGCAGTGATTCTCAACCATTTTAATTTCAAGGACCCCCAGTTTGACATGCATTAGGCTACGGACCCCCATTTAATTGCATTTATACCTCTGGGACCCCAATTCATATTGTAAAATCAATGTTAATGTAACTCCGAGAGTGTACAAATGGAACCAAATGGACCCGTTGGGTCCGTGGGTCTGTAACTCTCAGAGTTACAGACCCATAAGGGCCCATTTGGTTCCTGTCCATCATTTAGCTGGGGACCCCCTGGAACCCCCTCAAGTACCCCTGGGACCCCACTTTGAGAACCAATGATTTAGGAACATTATGTGACTTGATGTTTAACCCATTCAATCCGGGAACGCATACTGTGTCATTTTAAGATTTCTTTGGCTATTCAAAAATAGTAGATATACAAGCTCATAGTGCATGAGCTTGTAGAGCTGCTATTTTTGAAAAATCTTGAGAATTTGATTCAATTCAATCTTTGAATACATATATTTTTAAAGCAAACATTTGTTAACTCAAATCTTTGCTTCATGGGGGTCCCAAATCTTTGCTTCATGAGGAGCTAGTGGCTTGCTAACTCCTAATGCATTGAAGGAGGCATGAGCTCAGTTCTGGGCTCATCCTAGGCTGGCAGAGGGAGAGTAGCGCCCAGGATTACATACTGTATACAATTGGCACTGGGTGAAAAAAAATGGGTTACAAAATCGTGGGATAAAACTTTAGAAAAAAAACAACATTGTTTTCTAAATCCTAACAGTATGTTGCTAAATCAGTACTGCTCCAACTTTTCCACGTCAAGGAGCTTCCGTTGCTCCAGACTGCATGACGGAAGCATTTGGAGATCGTTAATCTGAGTTCCCAGAAGTTTTCGCCGGCTCGGCGAGGAACTTCTGGGCCAAACCCCCTGTATTTGTGGGCGGGATGTACGTCACGCTCTGAATCTGAGCGGACACGCCTCTTACCGGTTGCAACTCGTCTAAAAAGTCTGACGAGAGGCAAACAGCAGTACACAACAATGGCGGTCGAAATTTCTCAAGGGGAAATTGCTTCCCGTCGATCCTATTTAGATGCAACACCCACTGCATGTGGATCCCGCCCCCTATTCTTCATTGGCTGTTGATTTGAATCACAACGCAGTGGCCGCGCCCCCGCTGTCCAAACTCCGAGGCAATGCCTCCCAGACTAGGAGATCGTGGGAGGCAACAGTCTTTTGCTCGCGAGTCTACTGGTACTGTAGCTCTGTAGTGATTCTGAACGTTTTAATGTCAAGGACCCCCCCAGTGTGGTATATGCATTAGGCTAACGGACCCCCATAACTCAACCGTACAAATGGAACTGTTAACCCATTAAGACCTGGAACGCATCTGTGTAATTTTTTGATTTGAGCTAAAAAGCATTATTTTACACTTTGGCTATTCAAATATAGCAGATATACAAGCTCATAGCGCGGCACCGAGTGCCGCGCTATGAGCTTGTAGATCTGCTATTTTTGAAAAATCATGAAAATGTGTGAAAATCTTTGAATATATATTCTTTGAAAGCGAACACTTTTAACTCAAATCTTTGCATCTGGGGGTCCCTGGAACAAAATATTTTGATATGGGGGTCCATGGAACAACATATTGTGAGATGGGGGTCGACGGGCAAATACATATAATTTTGGAGGTCCTTGACATGAAAAAGTTTGAGCACCACTGATATAGAAACATAGCTTTTTCAGAAAAGGATTTAGAAGACATTTGTAGAATCGGCCTCAGGTCTTAATGGGTTAAGGTAGCCTGGTAAACCACCCGGTCGAGGAATTCAATTTAATTTTCATTCAGCATCCTGACATTGAATTCCGCGAACCGTGTGGTTTACCAGGCAACCGTTAAAAAGGGTGCATTTGGTTCCATTTGTACACTCTGCACACTCTCAGATTTACAGACGAATAAGGGTCCATTGAGTTTCTAACTATCCATCGTTTAGCTGGGGACCCTCTGGAAGGTAACCGGAACGCTCGCCCCAAAACACGCTCACGCCCATTTTTTCTGTGGACCGCTCGCCCCCAGCGGCTCTTGTATTCTGTATTCGTTTTACTGAGTTCAAAGTTAGGAATAAGGTTAGGTTTAGGCATAGTTTTACTGAGTTAAAAGTTAGGAATAAGGTTAGGTTTAGGCATAGTTTTACTGGGTTAAAAGTTAGGAATAAGGTTAGGTTTAGGCATAGTCTTACTGAGTTAAGAGTTAGGAATAAGGTTAGGTTTAGGCATAGTTTTACTGGGTTAAAAGTTAGGAATAAGGTTAGGTTTAGGCATAGTCTTACTGAGTTAAGAGTTAGGAATAAGGTTAGGTTTAGGCATAGTTTTACTGAGGTTAAGTTTAGGAATAAGGTTAGGTTTAGGCATAGTTTTACTGAGGTTAAGTTTAGGAATAAGGTTAGGTTTAGGCATAGTTTTACTGAGGTTAAGTTTAGGAATAAGGTTAGGTTTAGGCATAGTTTTACTGAGTTAAAAATTAGGAGTAAGGTTAGGTTTAGGCATAGTTTTACTGAGTTAAAAGTTAGGAATAAGGTTAGGTTTAGGCATTGTCTTACTGAGTTAAACGTTAGGAATAAGGTTAGGTTTAGGCATAGTCTTACTGAGTTAAAAGTTAGGAATAAGGTTAGGTTTAGGCATAGTTTTACTGAGGTTACGTGTAGTAATACCTGGTGGCGACCGTCATGAGGTCGCCGGATTTGCCCTGGGGCGAGCGTGTTTTGGAGGCGAGCTGTCTTGTATTCCCCCAAAGACCCCTGGGGTCCCCCAAAGACCCCCATGTGGAGAAGCAGTGCCAGTGCTGTAGCTGTTGTTACTCACCGTCTGTCATAGTCCATACTGGTCCACTGACGCAGTTTTTTGGGGTGTTTGCTTAGCTTTGTCCTTCCTTCCTCTCAGTTACAGCATCAGGTGCCCTTGAAAAACAGCAAATCGTTCATTTGAAAAAAGGAAAAAGTACTAATTTTCATCAAACACTGCAATGTAGAAATACTCTGTTACAAGTAAAAAGTCCGGAATCAAACATTTACTTGAGTAAAAGTACAAAAGTATTGGTATCAAAATATACATAAAGTACAAAAGTAAAAGTACTCATTATGCAGTGTGCCCCGGCCACTTCACACGTTTTCAAATGTATAAAATGTCTAAAACTCTTTTGAAAATAGCAGATCTACAAGCTCACAATGCGTCGCATCGCGACGCATTGTGAGCTTGCAGATCGGCTATTTTCAAATGGCTGAAATGTATGTAGAGGTTGAAGTGGTTAATGTATGTTTTGTGATAATATTCCAAATCTACAAAGTAACTAGTAATTAAAGTTTTCAAATAATTGTAGTGGAGTAAAAAGTACAATATTTGCCTCTAAGACGTAGTGAGTGGAGTAGAAGTAATAAAAGTGCTGAAAATAAGAGATGGCAGCGTGGCACAGCCAGACCCACAAGGCGAGAGCTGCCAGACACCACTAAAGAATTAATGCCCCGATATGGAGTTCCCTAGGCTAATGGTTCTCAACCTGTGGGTCGGAACCCCAGGGGGGGTCCTCTGATGACAGTGAAGTGACAATTTAAGGACCTTTAAGACCTTTTTAATACCTCAAAAAAAGGGGGGGGGAAAGAAAAATCCCATTACTGCATCAAAAGTAATCAACAAACTATACACAAATAAAATCTCTTGAAAATAGCAGATCTACAAACTCACAACGCCTAGCAGTGCGAGGCGTTGTGGGCTTGTAGATCTGCTATTTTCCAAAAATATTTATCTTCGAGACATACTAAATAAATGTAATGCCTCAACTCCTACATTCCAAGTGCTTGTCGGGGTGGGGGGTCCCCAGTTCAAATATGATTATTTTGAGGGGTCCCCAATTCAAATATGATTATTTTGAGGGGTCCCCAGTTCAAATATGATCATTTTGAGGGGTCCCCAATTCAAATATGATCATTTTGAGGGGTCCCCAATTCAAATATGATTATTTTAAGGGGTCCCCAGTTCAAATATGATCATTTTGAGGGGTCCCCAATTCAAATATGATCATTTTGAGGGGTCCCCAGTTCAAATATGATCATTTTGAGGGGGGGGGGGTCACGGCCTGAAAAGGTTGAGAACCACTGCCCTAGGCCTAGACACTGCCCAAGGGTCACACAGGAATGTCACGTGCTGCTGTCTGTGTATTGATGACAATGTCAACAATGCATACAATAGAGGCGAAGGTAAAGGATTGTGGCTACAACACAACTGGCTTTAACCACTAAATACCCCCCAGGGTCGGCAAGCCAGGCAAGGGCTCCCATTTCTCCTACTCAACAAATCTTCTTGGCCGAAAATAGCAGATCTAAAAGCTCACAGGGGCGTTGCGAGCTTGCCTTGTATGTAGATCTGCCATTTTCGCCTACTGTTCGTCCCAGAATACGTAACACTAGTAGCCTTGGCTTGGATCTTGAAGACGGCCATCGGTCAGTATTTGTATCAAGGCTAGCTCTACACTGAATATTTTAACGCAGGGCTCTTCAACAGGGGGTCCGGGACTCCTAGGGGGTCCTCAGAGTTACTACAGGGGCCAGGGGTCCGCCAAATCTTTGTGTGATATGATTTTTTTTTTTTACATTAACCACTTGAACCCTAGCATCCCTTTTCTGAGGAGAACTTTAGCCAAAAATAGCTGATCTACAAGCTGTACACTCTCTGGGTTATAGTCCCATAGGGGTCAATTTGGTTCCTATGTATCATTTAGCTGGGGACCCCCTGGAACTCCCTCAAGGTCCCCCTGGGGGTCCCCGGACCCCACTTTGAGAACCAAGGATCTCTAAACAACAGTTGCAAAATGATGTGCAACACACACACACACACACACACACACACACACACACACACACACACACACACACACACACACACACACACACACACACACACACACACACGTTTCAATTCAATTCAATTCAATTCACACACACACACACACACACACACACACACACACACACACACACACACACACACACACACACACACACACACACACACACACACACACACACACGAATCCAGGTTAGCTAGCAGCACTGAGAGAGGCATGGCTGGCTGGTTAGCATTGTGTTGTTGTGTGGGTCGTCATCCAGCAGTCTGCACACACGGAAGGTTACACTGTATCTACTTGAAATAATAAGGAAACACTTACTAGTGCCGCGTTTAACCTGCATCAGTGCCTGGAAGGAACATGTATAGGAACCAGGAAAGATGTCGGGTGGAAATTTGTATTGAAATTGAAAAGAGAAAGGAGTGTAAAAATGTAAAATGGCTCCAGTCAGCCAGCTAGTCTGTCTGTCTGGCTCTCTCTGGTATACCTCTGAGAGAGCAGAGCGAGGGGGAGGGACGTGATACTCTATTCGAGCGTCTGATTGTAGCCCTGAAACATGACTGTCACACCATGACAGTCATGGGCCCACTTGTTCCTGGTTTGCGATGTTTTTACATTTACAACTGCCCCATCTACATGAACGTTCAAATTTCAAATATAAAGTGCTTACCCCTGAGCCATGGATGTTACAAGTTGAGCCGAACCACGATAAGTACCCTTATCTCCTGTATTGTTCAATGAAAAGCATTTTAATCCGATCGACGGTCATTTTTATTATTTTTTTGTGATATATCAGAGTGCAATACACCTCCCAACCAGTAGTGTCGCATAGTTTAATAGCATCGGAGAAAATGGCCGTCGATCGGATTAAAAAGCTTTTTATTGAACAATACGGAATATACAGGTACTTAGACCCTTTGCGGCTCAACTTGTTACATCTGTGGCATGGGGGTCAGCACTTTATATTTGAATTTTAAACGTTTATGTAGATGTAGCAGTTGTGAATGTGAAAAATTCGCAAACCAAGAACAAGTGGGCCCATGACGCTTGTGTGACAGACGAGCGTCATGTGAACCATGGCTAGTCTGATTGGTGCTTGGAGCCGGAGGAGACTTTTACGACGACTGTGATTGGACCAAGAGAAATTCCTCAGCAAAACAGGTCAACCCTGAACGTTTCAGATATCAACCTATTGTAACTCTATGATATGAACGGGTGGTGTGACTGATAATATATATGACTGATATGAACCCTGTGCCCCAGGGACACATTAGCATATCATCAACTCTATACGTTTCATGCACTCATCAGCATCACACTACTCATGACGTCATACACACACAGCTCATACTGACTGAGAAGATACAGTTGAACACTGCTTTGGCTCTCAACCCCCCTGTACATAATTGTATTGCTACTAGTGTTAATGTCTCGTATATTATTGTATGTCTTTAAATGTCTCGATGAATTGAATACACAGGACCACAATGGAAATAAGCCAATGGCTTTTTTTTTTTTTTTAATTCCTATTAGCTGACCTTGTATTGAACTGTACTTAGTTGCATGTGCTTTTGATACAGTATTCTGATACAGTATTCAATACAACCCTTTTAGCACCATTGTATAATCGAACCACTGTACTTTTTGCAAACTGTTAATAAAGTATTCAATCCAAAAAAAGTACTGCATGTTAAATTAATATTTGTTTGCATATTGTTCAATTCCAAAATCATTGGTCACACACACACACACACACACACAGTAGGCACAAATACACCAGAAAACCCTAATACCAGCTTTATTTGAAAAAACTCCAGAAATCCCAAGATGTCACAGTACAAAAGGTAACAGCCCCCAGCATCCCTCCCCCCGTAAACCTTCCAACATTTCACCCTAAACGTGTGACCTTCAATTAACAATGTACAATACTATGGTTACAATGTATCATTCAAATGACATAAGCTGATCATAACAGCAGGATTAAAGAAATGGTTAAAATATACTATGAAAATTAGCGACATCAACAATAAAAGTGATAATACAATAATGACAATATCAATAAAAGGGGGTGGGGGGTGGTGGGGGGGATTGAGAGGGAGGCAAAAATGGAAACATGTCATGGACATGTCCTTACAAGGCCTTGTAAGACATACAGTACACAAATGGATACTATAGTAATAGGATAGCCTACCGTCTCCTATCCAAAAGCAAAGTCAACTTATCAACTATACCACGCATGTATGATTAAATACACTGATTAACACAATCAATTGCATCTCTTGTATACACACACAAAGAAAAAGGTCCTAATAACTGAACGGTTTGATTGTGCCTCTATATTTACGGTACAAAGTCTTCCAGTAAAGTAATGTGAAAAATATCTATGTCACTCTGAGTAGCTGTTGATTCCATTACCCGTTTACACACCATAACAAGTGGCCGTCAGGGGTAACTTTGGCATGGGGACATGGTCCAAGTGACACGAAAAAAGGCCTTTACATGCATACAGTACATCAACACCGAAAAATGTAACACAGACACTAATATACAGACATTCACTGCATGCAGCCCTGCAGTGGAGTGCACGCACACACACACACACACACACACACACACACGCACGCACCCACCCATTCACACACAGTCACACAAATAAGTTCATCAGGTAAGCAATTCAATATGGGAAAACATGTCATACAATCTAGTTTAGGAATACCCCTGCATAGCGCCTGAGTCAGAACATGGGCCAGAAGGAGCCAAGCCAATGATAGGGACAAAGCTTTCACAAAAGGTGGAGCACGGATACTAAATCTAACAAAAAATACCCCCCCCCGTCTGGGTTTTAAATCCCCCCCACCCACTCGGATTCTTCCTGACCACTGCTCTCAAGGCACTGTATGTAGGCGATACTGTGTAAGATCCACTTAGATGTGGCCTTTTATTCTAACTTTCCTTATATACTTTTTGTCATTGTCTCACGTTTCTCTTGTCCTCATTGTCTTTGGCCTGGTAAGGACCTTTTTTTTTTTTTAACTCTCTCCATCCATTCCTATCATGGCACAGTTCATCTCTTCTTTCCATCTGCCCAATTCCAAATCATCCCATGATACCACCCAACCCTATACACAGCTCTCTAGATCTGAAAAGGGTTTGACAGGTGCATTGCAATATGGCACATCATCGAACATACAGAGTAAAGGCCATAGTGTGTAGACGCCTATCAAAACATTTTAGATATGCCGGAATGTGCCGAGTGCGCCTGGATGATTAGAAATTAGGCATACCCAGGACTTTTTCCTTGCCCTCCCCAAATACCCTCCCCTACCTCAAGTGTCAATGAAAAGGGACAAAGACAAAAACTGCCCTCTATATATGCGATTGAGGCCAGTGCCTTATTTCTCAGGCAACCTTATAACAGGAGGCAGCGTACAGGCTTGTTACGTTTCTTGGCCTGCAGCGCTGCCCTGGTGGCCATCTCGAACACCTCCCTGACGCCATCTTTGGATTTGGCAGAGCACTCTTGGTAGCCAAAGGCACTGATGCGGTTCGCCATGTCTCTGCCCTCTTCGTGTTTCACGGGCTCCTAGAGAGTAGACACACAAGTCCAAGAAGACGTTGGCACGGTCCATTGTGAATACACACACACACACACACACACACACACACACACACACAAGGGGAAGGGACGATAATCGCTATTATCGTTGATCGTGGTAAAAGAACGCTAACAATAATTGTATTGTGGAGATTTTAATTTATCGTGAAATTGTCCTCCAGCATACACTACTAGGATAAATTGGCTTCTGTTGAGCTGCAAATTCAGTACCACTTAAACCCTCTATATACTTGATAAAACGGACCTGGAAAGAGTGCATTTGGTACGCTCTTATTTCACTCTACAAAAATCGATTTGTCAAAAACAGCTGATCTACAAGCACACACGTGAGCTTGTAGATTGGCATTTCTTTCAGAACGTTCCCAGAATAGGGATGCTGGGGGTTCAAGTGGTCAACAAAAGTCGCGATAATATCGTTAATCCCAGTTATTTTTGCCACAATAATCGTGATGTGTTATTTTCATATATCGTCCCATCCCAAGGAACCACATGGACTTTACACGTTTGTAACTTCCGAGTGTATATATAGATGGAACCAAATGGACCCCTTACAGGTCCATTTGGTTCCATTTTATACACACTGAACGCTGAGGATTTTAAAGGGTAGATCAGGGGTCTTCAACAGGGGGTCCGGGACCCATAGGGGGTCCTCAGAATTACTACAGGGGGTCCGCCAAATCTTTTTTTGATACGATTTTCTTTTTTTACCTTAACCACTTGAACCCTAGCATCCCTTTTCTGAGGAGAACTTTAGCCAAAAAATAGCAGATCTACAAGCTCACAACGCCTCGCAGCGCGAGGCGTTGTGAGCTTGTAGATCTGCTATTTTTGGCAAAGAGGTGTTTGGTGGAGAGGGAAAAAAAGAGCAGACCAAGTAAACAAAAAAAGTTTAATTCTGAAACACAATTTTATACAATATAGAGGGGGTCCCTGCTTCATCCCTCTCTCAGCTAGGGGGTCCTTGGCCTGAAAACGTTGAAGACCCCTGGTGTAGGGGGGGGGGGGGGGGGGGGGGTCTGTGGAATGAAAAGGGTTGTGTCACTACTCTACACCCACCTGTTTCATTTTGGCGAGCTCTCTTCTAGTGTGGTCGTCGTTACGCAGGTCTTTCTTATTACCCACGAGGATGATGGGAACATTTGGACAGAAGTGTTTCACCTCTGGGGTCCATTTTTCTGGAATATTCTCTACAGGGCAGAAGGTAGAAGAATATGAGTCTACTACACCACAGTCACAAATCAGTTACTCCACATAACTTAACACATTGGCTGCCAAGAACGCAGATCTGCGTTCATTTGCGCAAAAGCCTGCACGCTACCAAGGACGCAGATCTGTGTTCTTTCAAAAAACATTTATTTTCAAAATAAAAGTTTTTTTTTTTTTTTTTTTTTTTTTTTTTTTTTAAACCGAAAGACCAATGAGATATGATTTACCGAAGATTTAGACTCCCAGACACTTCCTTGTACCTTAAAACTTAAAAATTCTGTATCTCGGCTCCTAAGTGCTTTTTTTTTCTCATTGAAAAAGTCTGGCAGCCTACTGCAGGAAAAAATTAAAAAAGCTGGCAGCCAATGTATTAAGTATGATGCAAGGTGTTGGGACTCTATGGTTACTCACTCACACAGATATGTGGTGTGGTGTAATCTCATGTGAACGTGAGTGAAGTCACAGGGTTCACAGTTCATTACTGACACAACCAGGAAGTGTTCGGCGTTGTTTGTATCATGCCCACGGGAAGCTAATAATGTGGTGTTGTTAAGACCAGTCATGTTCCTTCGTTCTTGTGGATATTAGTAAGAGCCCAACTCAACAATATGTAATCATTGCAAAACAATGGCATTAAAAAAGGTGATAAAAGAATGTGTGTGTGTGTGTGTGTGTGTGTGTGTGTGTGTGTGCGTGTATATCATTGAGTGGTGCAAATACCTAAACTGTCAGGGCTGTCTACAGAGAAACACATGAGAATGACATCTGTGTCAGGGTAGGAAAGAGGCCTCAGTCTGTCATAGTCCTCCTGACCGGCTGTGTCCCATAGTGCAAGCTCCACCTGAGAGATGGAGAGACAAAAATAATGATAATGTAATAATAACCGTGTCCCCTTCAGTTGTTGTAGGGGTATAAGTACATTTGCACAAAAAAAAAAACTTAGGAGCAGCGAACAGCTATTTTAACAACGCCCGGGGAGCAGTTAGCACTTTGACACATACTGTAGACTGGGCAAGCTGAGGGTGAAGGGGGTCATGTCAGCATTTCAATTATAGCGCAAGGATTCCCCCAAGGTTAACCTAGATAGATATACATATTAGGCTAATCCCTACCGTCCACTCTATTGTTAAACACTATTTGATACCGTTGACAGATAGCACAGTGCCAAATCTAAAATGTTAGCTAAGCTGATATCTCCCATAACAAATGACACTGATCATCCCGTCTCCTCACTTAACACATTGATGGCCAAGATCGCATTGATGCGTTCTTTCATTTTTTGGGGAAAAGTGAAGTCAAATATCCCTTTGGGGACAATAAAGACTATTATTATTATTATCTCATGCCAATAACTTTTAGTGACCTTGGTTTTCTTTTTTTCCCTGGGGGACATCATCCTGTAGACCTTTCTCACTTTTCTACTACATTTTCAGGTTTTGGTTCACTGACGCTCACCTGTTTCCCATCCACCTCGATGTCTGCCACATAGTTCTCGAACACGGTGGGCACGTAGACCTCGGGGAACTGGTCCTTACTGAAGACGATGAGCAGACAGGTCTTTCCACATGCGCCATCCCCTACTATCACTAGCTTCTTCCTGATGGCTGCCATCTACAGAAGAAAATGAGATATATTATGTGCCCGTTACATCAGACAACAAGATGTCGTCATAGTGCAGGCTACTGTGACGTGCAACCATTTCATTCTAATAATTGGAGAATGAAATCGGTGTGGGCCAAACATCACTTCTCTGAGTTGTCCGGTAAATCTGGACGGGTTCTCAGTCAAAATAAGATTATACACAATAAGACAACAGTTAAGAGTTGAAAAGAATGAGTGATTATCAGAGTTGTTCTAAAATGCTGGCATCAGCGAGTATGCCAGTCTATGCCATTCCAATACCAGGTAATTTATCACATGATATTTCATTTACAGTCATATTTTGATTGCTTCAGTTGACTTATTTATACTCTTACTGTACATTATAATCTTACTAACTTGTAGCTGCTGCACATTAACAACTATTAACAGCCTTTTTATTCATTTCTAGATCAGTGGCTCTCAAACCTTTTCATTTCAAGGACGCCCATAACTCTAAGAGTGTACAAATGGAACCAAATGCCATTTGGTTCCATTTGTACACTCTTAGAGTTACAGACCTAAGAGGAACCCAGATGGTCCCTGCACCCGACTTTGAGAACCACTGTCCTAGATTATTTTATAATTATTCACTGGAATCGGTCCATCTCTAGTGATTATATTTTACTACCAAAATAGGAGACAGACTTACAATTCAAACCGGTAAGAAACCCATGTTGTCTGCTTCTCAGAACGAGATTTTACTCACGGCTTATATATACATACATACATACACCCCAAAAACAGACATACATCCCAGAGACGAGTACAAACAAGAAATAACATGGAAAGAAGTTGCCAGCCCATCCCTTTGACCCTACGTGTCACCTGATAATAAAGGGTCTGACAGAAGGCAGATCAGTCCAGGTCAGGTCTTAACTCAACAGCTGTGCCACAGCTGTGCTGCCCGGTCAGCATCAAGGTTAGAAGAGTTTGGGATTTTTCATTTTAAGGATCCCAAACCCTCGTCAGCACAAGTAGTAAATATCTGGCCTCGGGAAACAATAATACAATCTCTCACAGTCTACCTTTGGGGAAATAAATTTACAAGACAGTAAAAACACAGCCATTCAAAAATATAGCGTGGCGGTGAGATTGCAGATCTGCTATTTTTGAAAAAAGGTTGATAAATCCTGTTAAATCTTCTCAAATGAAATGGCAGTGGCTCCCTGCCTGGCACAAATGGGGGTTCGCGGCCCAAATACACGATCAATTTGGGGGTCCTTGGCATCAAAATGTTTGAGAACCACTTTATGCCCGGGCCATGTGATAAGAACGGGTGTCTCGCAGCAGCTAAAACTGGGGTTCTCAACCTTCTGGGTCAGGACCCCCACATGATTTTTTTTTGGGGGGGGGGGGGGGGGGGGGGGGGGTCCCAGATGACAGTAAAGTAGCAATTGAAGGACCTTTAAGACCTATTTAATACAGACAAAAAATATTACTGCATCAAAAGTAAAGTAATCAACAAACGACACTATACAACTGGTCAAACATTGGCCAAATAGTCAAATAATATCATAAGAGGCAAACATTTAGAAAATAGCCGATCTACAATCGCGTTGTGAGCTTGTAGATCGGCTATTTTCACAAAATTTATCTGTGGAACCGAATCAAACTAAAATGTAATGCCTCAACTCCTACAATTGCAAGTGCTTGGAATTGTAGGAGGGGGGTCCCAGTTCAAAATCAAGTATGATTTTTGGGGGGTCCCCAGTTCAAATATGATTTTTTTTGGGGGTCCCCCGTTCCCCGTGCCTGAAAAGGATGAGAACCACTGATCTAAAAAGCCAGTAAACATGGAACATGCCGTGGCGTGCTGCCCCAGGCTTCAGTCACCATTCCTCTGGCTGCACTGGGAGTCTAGTCTGGGGCATAGACTTACAATATATCTATTATATTGATCTCTTTTTCTTTCTCTTTCTTTTTCCCTTTTTCTTTCTTTCTCTCTTTCTTTTTTGTTGGGGTATTAAAAAAAGTTTTATGAGTCCTTAAATTGTCACTTTACTGTCATCTGGAGACCCCCGCCCAAAATCAAAATAATCAAGTTCAAAATAATCATATTTGAACTGGGGACCCCCCTACTCTGACAAGCACTTAGTTTGAATTGTAAGAGTTGAGGCATTACATTTTTAGTTTCACTCGATTCCACAGATACATAATTGTGAAAATAGCCTGATCTTGTAGATCAGCTATTTTTTAGTTTGTTGATTACTTTTGATGCAGTAATAGTCTTTTTCTTTGCTTTTATTTAGGTATTAACAATCGACACTTCACTGGTCTACACCTTTGGTCTAGACCAGTGGTTCTCAATCAGTGATCCTTGAGGGGGGGTTCCAGGGGGTCCCCAGCCAAATTAATAATTAGGAACCAAATTGACCCTTATGTCTGTAACTCAGAGAGTGTACAAATGGAACCTAACGGGTCCATTTGGTTCCATTTGTACACTCTCAGAGTTAAATTAACATCGGTTTTATAATATAAATTCGGGTCCCAGAGGTATAAATGCCATTAAATGGGGGTCCGTAGCCTAATGCATGTCAAACTGGGGGTCCTAGACATTACAATGGTTGAGAATCACTGCTAGAGAGCCATAAAAACCTTCTCTTATTGGGGTCCCTGGCGTATCTTTTCAAATGGGGGTCCCTGGGCTAATATGTGTCAATTTGGGGGTCCTTGACGCAAAAAAAAAAGGTTGAAACCCACTGGTCTAGAGTGGTCCGGGGCCTGTTACTGTCAAACCCAAGCTAACTGTTAGCTTAGCAAAGACATTTAAGGGTGTCGATGTATTTAAATGCTTTATTTGCACTCGTTTAAAGTCGCGTTGCTTACTAAATGTAACTACGAGCACCTATAAGGTGATGTAGCGTCGTCCTGTCTGCCAAATAAACACATTTAATAAGTTCTCTGGGCCAAAGTATTATTATTATTACCGTGTGATGATGTTAGTCTGTGTCCGCCTTTCTCTCCTCTTCTTCTTCTTCCTGGCCGACTGAGAGACTCCGCCCACTGGTGGTATGACGCGTTTTTACGTGATGACGACATCATGAGCCACAAGGAGGAAAGAAATAATCAATGGGGGAAAATATTCCAACTACTAGACCAAGTGGTTCTCAAACTTTTAAATGTCAAAGGGCTGCGTCCATTTCGTTCCATTTGTATGCTGTCATGGTTACAGACTTGTAAGGGTCAATTTAGACCCCCAATAGGATCCCAGAGAGTTAGTCCATGAGCCAGACAATATTTCATTATCGAAAGAGTGGGCAAAACCATACCTATATTAAATTGTTTATAGGGTCATTATAAGTAAATAAATATATGATAACCTTTCCACAGGAGCAGCTTTTTTCATATTTATCACACATTTTGTTATTTTCCCCATACGTACATGACAGGTGAAAAAATGACTACATTTAAAAAATAGTTATCATAATGAAACTTCCCCAGTTGATTACTTACATGAAGACAATGATTTATCATATTACAAGTTTTCTGAAATTGTATATTTAAATATGCAAATTAGGCATTAGGAAAATATGCCTGAATTTGCATAACTTTCCAGAATCAACATTGGAACATTGGACAAAGCCAGTCAGTCAACATTCTTATTTCATTTTTTGTTAAGATGTTGGAGTCAAAGGTTTTTAACGAGGGAATATTCAATATCTGGCTCAAATTTGGGGCTCTGGCTCATGGACTAAATGCCTAATTTGCATATTTAAATATACAATTTCAGAAAACTTGTAATACGATAAATCCTTGTCTTCATCATAACTATTTTTTTTATTTTGACATTTTTTCACCTGTCATGTACGTATGGGGAAAATAACTAAATATGAAAAAGCTGCTCCTGTGGAAAGGTTATCATATATTTATTTACTTATATTGACCCTATAAACAATTTAATATAGGTATGGTTTTGCCCACTCTTTCGATAATCATTGCTCAATTTTGGGGCTCTGGCTCATGGACTAAGTCCCTGGAATCCACTTTGAGAACCACTGTAGCCTACTAGACAGTGATTCTCAAGCTTTTCTCATTTGAATGTTCAACTGAAATGAGATGTAGTGGAGTAGAAGTAAAAGTAAATTATAGATACTGTAGAAAGCAAAACAAAATACCTCAAAATTGTCCTTAAGTACAGCACTTGAGTAAATGTACTTGGTTACTTTACACCACTGGTCATATAACACCAGAGGGGCGGGGGAGCACCCTGTGAGACAGGAGACACAAAGTGCACAAGCTTTTGACGCCCTCTACTGTTGAAGCAAATGTTTCACTGACTCACTGTAATGACATTTTCAGATGGAGAGCCTAAAGAGTCTCCTGGGACTCAAACCTAAACAATGAAATGCATTATGAATGAACCACTTAAGCCCTTTAAAAGTAAACAAAATTGTGAGAATAGCAAATCTACAACATGTTCAAAAGATTTTCCCATTTCTGGAAAATATAAAATAATATTTGGGGGGAAATATGTCATTGAATTTGTTTTATGTAATGTAAAACAAAACAAAACAAAACAAAAAAACGGGATATTTATTAAATATAAACACTGGTCCACGGCCCAAAATTGCATTGATACCCCATTGGAAAACTTTTAGACCTGTGAGGGAGGTGTTTACAAATGAAAGTGCCTTACCAACCAGTGTCCAGTTGACCAGAATATGTGTTACTTGTTAGATGCACTAGACCGGGAGGCAATCCGACAGACCTTTTCTCCGACTATGTGGCATCCGCGTGCGGTTAGGGTTAGGGTGCGGGTTTGGTTCGGGTTGCTGTGGGACTAACGTATTGCACCCCACTAGAACAGGGGTCTTCAACCTTTTCAGGCCAAGGACCCCTTAGCTGAGACAGAGATGAAGCAGGGACCCCCTCTACATATTGTATAAAATTGTGTTTCAGATTAAACTTTTTTGTTTACTTGGTCTGCTCTTTTTTTCCCTCTACACCATACAATACCTCTTTGCCAAAAATAGCCGATCTACAAGCTCACAACGCCTCGTGAGCTTGTAGATCTATGTTTGGCTTAAATTCACCTCAGAAAAGGGATGCTAGGGTCAAGTGGTTTAGGTAAAAAAAAAAATCTAATCACATACAAAATTGGCAGACCCCCTGTAGTAACTCTGAGGACCCCCTAGGGGTCCCGGACCCCTGATCTAAGGACATGAAAGGAGACTTGGTAACAGAAGATGATGGATCCATTTATTGGTACAACAGAATGGGGCAGTATACAGTCCTAAACTTTGTAACTGATCGGCACAGTTTTAGTACATTGTGAGGGTTGAACACAGCACACATAGCTAACATGTAACTGATCTCGAATCAGCCTATTGAGCAGTGGTGTAACACACGTCTGGGCTCCACCTTACATGGCAAAAATCTGCTATGTGTTCACTTGGCATTGACTAATATACAAGATGCAGTTTGTTACAACTGAGTGTGATAACCTTAAGACTCCAACAAAAAAAGAACCAGCATATTAAAATATAGATTTGCATACATGGGTTGTGGGAGTATGGAATTCTTTACCATAGGAAAGAGATTTTTGGCAAACAAATCTTGGTTAAATGTGAGTAATGTTTTCCTTCCGCAACGGAAAAGGTATACAGCAAAATGACGCCGCTGCCAAGGTACAGTACGAGAGAGAGAGAAAAAAAATAATGATTATGACGTCAGAAGCACTGGAGCTTTATCATTAAGTAGCGTTTCTCGAACGTTTTAATTTCAAGGACCCCCATAACTCTGAGGGTGTACAAATGGACCCAAATGGACCCGAAATGTGCACACTCTCAAGAGTTATAGACTTGTAAACGTCCATTTGGATGCCCCTCAAGGAACTCTGAGAACCACAGTTATAAAGTATTTCAGTCATAGCTTTCATGGGTAGATAGATGGGAGGGCAGTACAGTACAACAGAAAACAAACATTCCCTCAGCCCTGACAAGACGTTGACAAACATATATATATATATATATATATATATATATATATATAGGCCTACAGTGCAGCAACAGAGCAATGCCAAGGACCATGCTACTGAAGACATTTAACAGTACTGTCAATTTCAATAGCTAAGTGGGAGCAAGTTTCACCTAAGGCTATGTTCAGACTGTCAGCCCAAATCTGATATGTTTTGGCCAGTCCAGACTGGAATCATATTGGTTTTATCAATGGTGTGGGTTTTCAAATGTTATTTTGCAAGCGATCTGATTGCTTGCAAAATAACAGTGTGGACAGTCAGTCGTAAATTAAGATCAGATTTGAGAAACGACGCAGATTTTACCTGCAGTCTGAACTACGCCTAAGTCAGGCCTAACGTTATACAGGAAGATTTGGACAGTTAAAAATAGTCGATGTTCCACATTTTCCCATCGCTGTAGTGACTTTTATTGTTGTGCATTTTTGTTAATTCTGTTGTAACTGTGAGTGTGCATTGAATCTGTCAACGGTATTCATATTTTCATGACACATGTAACCTTTCACAAAAACACCCTCTGGGTATGCGTCAGTGTGCTTATAAGTCGCTGTTAAAAGCTGCCCTGTAAGATCCAGATTTCTGTCTAAAAACCTGCACAAACCTGTCCAAATCTCTGCCTTGAGGCGATCGAGGATCTGCAGGAGGTTGGATAAGAAATGTTTGACAATCCCATGTGGGCAGCAGATCAGCGATGCCTTCAATGGCCAAAAAAAAGAGACGTCCCACTAATGCAGTGGTTCTCAAACCTTTAAATTTCAAAAAGGACCCCAGTTTGGTTCCTAACCATCAATCGTTTAGCTGGGGACCCCCTGGAACTGCCTCACGGAAACCCCACTTTGAGAAGCCCTGCTCTAATGTAGCAGTCCTAAGCAAAGCCCTGCACGATAGAAGATGACCCCATGCATCTCTCCTGTAACATGGATCCCGAAGGACCTTAATATTCTCCAAAACCACAATGTTCTCCAATACCTTCCTAAGAACCTGTGCCTAAAAGCCCATTTTCACTTTGTCGGAACAACCGGTCTTATGACAAAAAGTATACATTTGACATAAAACCAATCACTTTTGTCATATGACGCGGGCATTTGACAAATTGAAAAAATTGCCCGAACAGTCTGCGTAATCTTTAGCTTTCCGCTTTGTATTATCGTTTTTTTCCCCCCGTAATAATTCCATGCCCCATACTGATATAGATTTGCTTTGGTTAGTCCACTCCTTTTGCGTGTGTCTAAGTGGGTTGTTTGGCCCAGTGGAGTGTTGTTGTGCAACCCTCTGGACCAGGCAGTCCCCATCTTCTTTGTCCTCTAGGCGTTTTGCATCTCCTTGCCAATCTTGTAGCTGAGGATCTTGTTCCAGTCGATCTTGGTGCGCGTGACGGGTAGCTGGCGACGCAGGGCCTTGAAGGTGGTGTCGGACATGGTCTGGTAGTTCTCACTGATGGCAGTCTGGGGAAAGGTTGACAGTCACAGAGATATGGGGGCGATAGTACAGCAAACAGACTGGTACAGCAAACAGACTGGTCTGACACATCGTCTTCATCTTGCATTTGAGCAATTACTACTTTGTGTTCAGATTTTTTTTCCCCCCCAATATATACGGTAGGCCTATATATTCCCCCCCGACACTAGCGTTCCGTTTCCTACACACGGATAGAAGTGGGTCTAAAGAAAAAAGTCAAACGAATAACAGGTTGTTAAAAAAAGGGACGCTTGGGGGGATGCGGTAAAAAAAAAAGGTGTGGGGTCAAGAGAGGCAAGTCAGGCAACTTACCTGGTAATCATTTTCGGCGTTCTCAATGATGTCAACAAATTCCTTGGCTGTCTGGCTTTCATTCTGTTCCAAAACACACAAAAAGATAATCACCTCTTTGTCACTGGCACTGACACAACCAGTCTGACAGCATGGCATTACGGTTGTACACTTCTGTACCTGTGAGTATGTGCTTCTGTGTCACATAACCCATTAAGACCTGGAACTGTGTCATTTTTAGATTTGAGCTAAAAAGCATTATTTTACACTTTGGGCTATTCAAAAATAGCAGATATACAAGCTCATAGCGCGGCACCGAGTGCCGCGCTACGAGCTTGTAGATCTGCTATTTTTGAAAATGTGTGAAAATGTGTGCAAATCTTTGAATATATATATTTTTAAAGCGAACATTTTTAACTCAAATCTCTGCCTCTCGGGGTCCCTAGAACAAAATATTCTGATGGGGGTCCGCGGCCAAATACATATCATTTTGACATGAAAAAGATTGAACACCACTGATACAGAAACATACGTTTTTCAGAATACTGTTGAGATTTAGGAGACATGTAGAATCGACTTCAGGTCTCAATGGGATAAAAGCCAGCAAAAATGTCTACTCACAGTCACTGGTATTGATTCTTCCACTTCCTTATGGCTGACCAGCTGTACATTGCCATCTTCATAGTAATGCACCTTGAAAGAAAGAAAAAGGATTTTAATACTGAATTGGAAATTCTGGATGGAAATTCAGCCTGAGATTGGTATTTGTTTGCGGCTGATGTGGTTGCGCGTAGGGATGAGACGACATGAAAATGTCATGCGTCACGATTACTTTGGCTAAAATAATAGTGATACTCATGATCAGCATATGCTTCAATTTCTTAAAATGTCACTTTTGTTAAACGAATACTTCCTATCAATTGCTCACCCCATGAAACCTTGAATTCATAGAGATATTTGTGTTTATGTCACATTCCTGAGCCAATAATCCAATATTTGACTAATTGAATTTAATAGGAGACCAACGTTAACGAGAGCAAACCTATATTTAAAACATTCTCTTTGAACCTGGATCATCAGTAGGCTGTTTTGGAGTTTATATTATTCTTTTATATCGTGTTGCATTGGTTTCCTACTGACAAATATTTTTGACTGGTGTAAAAAGACTGTACCAAGTTTGCTCTTTACATGTTTGTTTTACTATATATAAGTGGCACCGGATATGCATTTCAGCAAAAGCAAATTGATCCCAGTGTATGATGGAGGACAATTTCACAATTAATAAAAAATCTGCACGATACGATTATTCTGAGCATTTTCTATCACAATAAAAAATATTGTTATTATGCATCCCAAGTTGCATGCCGTGCCCTGAAAATATAAATCAACCTTTATAGGGCTAAGCAGGCACATTGACCACCATTCACCTGGATCTTCAACACCCCCACCACCTGAGCAGTGGACTGGCCGATGGTGAGCTTCCACTCGGACCTACAGCGACCGTTCCTGCAAAACATTTAAAATTAGAACTTTTTGTTGATATACAGCCGGTGTTTAACCCTTTAAGACCGGGAGAAGCATCTGTGTCATTTTTTTATTTGACCTAAAAAAAAGCATTATTTTACACTTTGGCTATTCAAAAATAGCAGATATACAAGCTCATAGCGCGGCACCGAGTGCCGCGTTATGAGCTTGTAGATCTGCTATTTTTGAGAAATCGTGAAAATTTGTGCAAATATTTAAAGGAGACACACCATGAATTTCACTTTTTTTTATTTTTTTGGTATTTTTTGGGCTCCCCAGTGTCTCTTGTACCCCAAAAAATATTTTTTTTTCAACATTCAGTCATTCATTCTCATTTCAGAGATTTTCAGAATGGGCGTGTCTGAACAGGCCATCTCAGAAATGGCATGTTTGCTTACATCACCAAACTTTCTGCCCATGTATTTTGACAGACAGAATTGCTCAGTAGCACCCCTCTGCCCAACAGGACGTTTTGGTATTGCAGCTAAAAGTGCTTTATAAGCCTGAGAGAATTGACTTGGGATGAGTATATCTGAGAGTTGATTTAGGCTCAAACCTTTTGAAAATGGTTTGAGGGACATACACCATATGATATCAAATATCAATTTTTTTTTTTAAATTCATGGTGTGTCTCCTTTAACTCAAATATTTGCTTCTGGGGGTCCCTGGAACAACAACACATCTTGATGGGTTAACCCATTTAGACCTGAGGCCGGTTCTAAAAACGCCTTATAAACCCTTACCTTTACGTTTTCTGGAAAACTTCAAAAATATTTATTCCAAGAATGTAAAAGAATTAATGTTGCTATATATGCGAAATGATAGGGCATTGCCGGCTTGAAAGGTATAACAACGTATATAGGTGTAACAGGTCTAAATGGGTTAAATATATCAAAGCACATTCCAAATATCGCTCTATGTAATTTGCGCTTCCAGATCAAACAGAGAGGGACAATGTAGGCCTACCAGAAGTTTTTGGGTTGAAATTGGTGTCCCTCAATACAGGCGATGATGGTTTGCTGTCCGTCGACCGTTTTCCCGTAGACCTGCATAGAGGAATGGCTACAATGAGGCTTATAGAATATTATAACTATTTTTTTTAACAGGGCTTAACACATCGGGTGCCAAACACGGTCTGAACCGTGTGTTTACATAGTGGCGGTTCCGCTGCTTCGGTGCCGAACACGGTCTGAACCGTGAGTTTAGTCTTTTTGTTTTTTTCGTTTTTCTCCGCGCGGGCGGGGCTAGAGCAGCTCTGGGAGCACCCATTGTAATCCTGCGAAGGAAGTGCCAGATCGCTCACCGGAAACAATTTTTTTTCCCCCCATCCGTCTATTTCCTACTTTGAAACGCCTATATCTCCGAATCTGTTTCCTGTGGGGAAAACCGGTCATGCGCGATGCGCGATCCCCTCCCGTTGTAACTCGCCAGGGGAATGTTATGGTTCCAGGCTGTAGCCAGGCTCATGGGACAACATGAATCGATGCTTTTTTTTCCGTGGATTTGCTTGTAACGCACGCAGAATCTTTAAACAGCAAAGCGCAGTCAATGGGGAGAATGCTGGCACCCACGGTAAGTTGTTATGAAAAAATGCTGGCACCCGATGTGTTAAGTGTAATCATTAATTGACTATGAATTAATCACTTATTTGGTGTATCAGTGTTGATTTCGTTGACTAAAACTATGACGAAAATGTATCGTCGACTACCTTTATTCACTGACGAAAACTAAAAACTAAATAAAAACTAAGCTATGATGACTAAACTAAGACTAAATATACTGACAATTTCGTCAACAAATAAAAACTAGACTAAAATGTTAGTGAGAGACTAAAATGTTAGTGTAGAAGAGATCCAGTAGAACTAAGACAAGTCATTTTATGGTTGGTTGCGCTAGGGTGTGCATGTTGAAAACAGCAGATCTACAAGCTCAACAACACGTCACAATTGAGCTTGTAGATCTGCTATTTTCAGCATGCAACCAAGTGTAAAATCAGCCATTACGACGCTATCAAGGCACCGCCAAAACACATTATAGTCGACTAAATCGACTGTAGATTTAGTCGACTATAATCTTACATTTTGTCGACTGAAACTAGACAAAAAAACTAAAACATTTCAGATGACTAAAACTAAATGGAATTTTATTCAATAGACTATGACTAATCAAAATGTGCTGTCAAAATCAACACTAGTGTGTATGAGTGTGTGTGTGTGTGTGTGTGTGTCAGTGGCGTGCACAGACATTTTGAGGGGCAGGTGCTCAAGTAAATTATACTTTTTTTTGTTTACTTAGTCTGCTCTTTTTTCCCTCTACACCTATAACTCTTTGCCAAAAATAGCAGATCTACAAGCCCACAACGCCTCGCAGCGCGAGGCGTTGTGGGCTTGTAGATCTGCTATTTTTGGCTAAAGTTCTCCTCAGAAAAGGGATACTAGGTTTCGAGTGGTTATGGTAAAAAGAAAAATCATATCACATAAAGATTTGGCGGACCCCCTGTAGTAACTCTGAGGGAATACCGGTCAGGTGGGCACACTGGACATCTGGGCACATGAGTTTCTAGACAACTGGGCACACCGGATAAGTGGGCATACGGACATCTGGGCACACGAGATGAATGGGCACATGGACATATGGGCACACGAGATGACTGGGCACATGGACATCTGGGCACACCGTATGACTACCAAGGATTTTTGTGTTCCTTTGATATTTAAGTACCCCCCGCCCCCCCACTGTGAGAGAGAGACGGTGGGAGACATTGTGTAATGTCTGTTACTGAGATAGTGTATTGCAGTGTGTCCTTGCAGTTCTGACAGCATCCTCATCCATTTGTTGTGAGCTGTGTATTGCCTCTCCCATGTGTGTGTGTGTGTGTGTGTGTGTGTGTGTGTGTGTGTGTGTGTGTGTGTGTGTGTGTGTGTGTGTGTGTGTGTGTGTGTGTGTGTGTGTGTGTGTGTGTGTGTGTAGGTTGAATCGGTGGAGACACTTACATTCTAACCCTAACCCTAAACCCTAACCCGGGTGGAGGGTGATTATGCGGGTGAACTCAGTGGAGGAGGGCCATTAGGTGTAAGCAGTGGGGAGGGACCACTAGGTTGAATCAGTGGAAACTGTCACATCCTAGGCCTATACCTAACTCTCATCCTAACCCTAGGGGGGTGATTATGCGGCTGTCTGAGGGGGGGAAGTCAGGAGCGTCTGCTCAGGAACTCAGGAGCAGACAATTCACAGCAGGGGTTCACTAATCTCTGGATTTCATAGAAAGGGGGGGCACATCAAAGCAGAGTGCCCAGCTGTCTTGTGTGCCCAGTTGACAGTGTGCCCAGTTGACAGTGTGCCCAGTTGACTGTGTGCCCAGCTGTCTTGTGTGCCCAGTTGACTGTGTGCCCAGTTGACCTGTGCCCAGTTGACCTGTGTGCCCAGACCGCTGTGTGCCCAGTTGGTTTTTGTGCTCACCTGACCGGTTACCCTCTGAGGACCCCCTAGGAGTCCCTGGTGTGTGTGTGTGTGTGTGTGTGTGTGTGTGTGTGTGTGTGTGTGTGTGTGTGTGTGTGTGTGTGTGTGTGTGTGTGTGTGTGTGTGTGTGTGTGTTACCGTGCAGACTCCACTAGGGTAGTGCTCCTTGACGTAGGCACTCAGGGCAGTGTCGCAGGCATCTCTCCAGGTTCTGAGAGCGCTCTCTCCTTCACACGGTTGCACGTCGCTCACCTCTTTCCTCAGGTGGTCGAAGCGGAACGACACGCGGTTACGCGGGTCCAGGAAACGCCCCTGACCCAGGTCACCGTGCTCCGTGATGAGGACCTAGAGGAGACGCGGAGATAAAAGTTACAAAAAGCCAAAGATCGGTCTATATTGTTGTGGTCGGGCAGAAACTCATCTTTTTTCTTTAACCCATTGAGACCTGAAGCCGATTCTACATGTCTCCTAAATCTCAACAGTTTTTTGAAAAACGTATGTTTCTATATCAGTGGTGCTCAATCTTTTTCATGTCAAGGACCCCCAAAATGATATGTATTTGGCCGCGGGCCCCCATCAAAATATTTTGTTCCAGGGACCCCCAGAGGCAACGATTTGAGTTCAAAATGTTCGCTTTAAAAATGTATATATTCTAAGATTTGCACACATTTTTACGATTTTTCAAAAATAGCAGATCTACAAGCTCGTAGCGCGGCACTCGGTGCCGCGCTATGAGCTTGTATATCTGCTATTTTTGAATAGCCCAAAGTGTAAAATAATGCTTTTTAGCTCAAATCTAAAAATGACACAGTTCCAGGTCTTAATGGGTTAATATGCTCTACTTTGTCGTAAACAAAGTCATCTTTTTTAGGTTTTGATAGAATTAAAAAGTATATATATACAAACTTGCCGGTTCATCGTAGCCCTCTAGTTTGGCAGGGGTGAACTGATCCATGTTATACTGGGCAAATGAACTGGAAGAATGAGGAAAAACACAGAGATACAATACATGGGTATTGTGACTATTTCACAAACAAACATACTATATACACATAAAGTACACAAAGGACATGGTCAAGACAAATGACATGGCATTTTAGCTTTAAAATTTGGATTTCTTTTTTTGTTTTGTTATCAATAAGGATCTATGAACTTAAAGTACTGTATAGACCAATTCTTTGTTTACCAACATTGAGACTGGATGCACAGGTGATTGGTTTCACGCAATCCATTCTCAATCTTGTGTGTTGGCTAGTGAGGCGCGTCCTAGCGAGACCTGACAGAATGGGTTTCATTGCGCGCATACTGGTTCTTATCAGTGTGACGTCGTCTGTTAACTCTCTCAGTGCCACGCCCCGAGATATCCCGAGTTTTTCCCCGAGTACCCTCGCTGCCAGAACGAGAAATCTCGAGTTTTTACTTTTTACTGTGGTCGCGCTATTCTGTTTATTTTTCATGATCACTTTCACTTCCTGACTCCTTCAGACTCATTGGGTCCCGGTTTCATGACGCAGATTCCGTTTCCGGTTCTCATTTCTTTTTCGCGGTCATTTTCGGCCAGAACAGGGAAAGTCACGTTTTTTTCACAAAGTATACAAAACGAACGGAGAGCTCCACTTCTATTCTCTTTGGTCTGGGTGACGATCAGTCATCGTAGTCGTGTATAACATCATATTTTAGCCCGATCACAGATTGACGAAAACGTCACTTCCGTTTTTTGACCGGATGTGACGTAGGCCTGTTTGGGAGGGGGCGAGCGAGTCAGCGAGGTAATCAATGTGTCGATTTGCTGCTCTCTACTGGTAGAACTGTCGTAGGTCTTTAAAACTGCAGAAGAGAAGCTATTTGAAAATTAAATTACAAAATAGCAACAAAAACAAAACAAAAATTACTGGCACTGGGGGAGTACTTTATGAAAAAACTCTGGCACTGAGAGAGTTATGGGGTCTATTCTACGTGAAAATAAAATAAACGTGCTCTGAAAATGCACGTGCCCCCCCCCCCCCCGTCTGACCACGTGAGTCAACGGCAATCTTAGTTACTCACTGTGACGCTCCTTCCCTGAGGAGGTTGTCATTATTGAGGAGGAGCCGCACATCTAAAAAACACACAAAAAAGGAAAACATTTACCACATGTGTTTAAGTCATCATTACAACAACACCACAACTAGAACACTGCCATGGGGATGACAGCTGAGAACACACCGGCTCTTTAACTTGATTTATACGTGTCACGTACCATTGAAGACTTCGTTGAACTCTCCTGGGGGAGCATGAGTTACAAAGTTAGCTGCTATGCGCACCTGCAGAGAGAGACAAAAGATTGAGGTCATTTTTATTATGTTCAACCAATTGATAATAAAAGGTTTATCTCAAGTGTTTTGCAGTACTGTGCATTAGCCAACTGATTGATAGATTGAATGACGTTTTCATTGACACAAATGCATATATACGTGAACATTATGTTGAGGGATTACGTTATGTTGTTAGTAGTAGTTGTTTCCACTTAGAGCTCTGTTTAATTGTGGTACAGCTCTAAGTGAACATTAATTAATGATCCCACATTTGTATTTGACTGTCTTCTTAACCATACACAAACATACAGTATCTGTCAACATAAAACACAAACGATCTTGAGAGCTTACTTTCACTGTGGTTCTATGAGTGAGTGCAAGTATTTGTAAACTGAGTCGTGTGTGCGTGTGTGTGTGTGTGTGTGTGTGTGTGTGTGTGTGTGTGTGTGTGTGTGTGTGTGTGTGTGTGTGTGTGTGTGTGT
>NC_139947.1:26261859-26274359 GCF_963454915.1 Gymnoscopelus microlampas | reverse complement strand
GTATTTTACAGAGTAGGTGGGGTGCTGAGAGGCTTCCCACCTCCGAGAATAGACTTTCAACAACACAAAACAGCCTTTGTTTCGGCGAGTAGCGAAGTGGTTTGGTTTATTTTTACTACAGTTGGAGCCCTCGCAGGGCGGTGGAATTCCTTGTCAATGAGCAGAGCCCAGCGCCTGGCAGAGGGCGTTAGAGAGAACTCACTAACGCTGTGGACCAGGGCTAGCTGCTGGGCTAGCTTAACGACAGATATATACCCCCTCCCCAAAAAAAGAACACAAGTTTGTCATGTCGATACGTGACCTGACGCTGACATTGTCACGATAAAACCACCACCGTGCGTTCTGAGGAATGCATTAGAGGTGGTGAAAGTGTTATAACACAGTTAAACGGACGTGTTTCAGTGATAATAACGATGTTACAGACCTTCTCTTCTTCCGACAGCGGCTCCTCAAAGTCAGCCATCTTGGCTCTTTGTGACCCCACCCACCCTCAGCTGACTGACGTCTACTGCGTAGTACCACGGTGTCGCGTGGACAAAAAAACACATAATATTTCCAGTGGTGTAAAAATAAGTGCTCACATTTTTTTTTACTTAAGCTAATCATCTGTGGACCTCCCAAAACATTTTGGGACCCCCCCAGTTTGGGAACCATTGCTGTAGACCAGGGGTCTTCAACAGGGGGTCCGGGACCCCTAGGGGGTCCTCAGAGTCACTATGGGGCTCCGCCAAATCTTTGTGTGATATGATTTAGTTTTTTACATTAACCACTTGAACCCTAGCATCCCTTTTTCTGAGGAGAACTTTAAAAAACAAAAAAAATAGCAGATCTACAAGCTCTCAACGCCTCGCACTGCGAGGCGTTGAGAGCTTGTAGATCGGCTATTTTTGGCAAAGAGTTATAGGTGTAGAGGGAAAAAAAGAGCAGCAAAAGTTTATCCGAAACACAATTGTATACAATATAGAGGGGGTCCCTGCTTCATCTCTCTCTCAGCTAGGGGGTCCTTGGCCTGAAACGTTGAAGACCCCTGCCTTAGATGACGTACTTAAAGCTTCACCATGTAACTTTCCTGTTTCCGACCCAAATTTGAACCTGGTTTCCTGTGCAAGTGCTGAATTTGTTTTTACCATTGAGCTCATAGAGCCTGCCTGCTTGCTCAGGGGATAAAGTGAATCTTGACCATCAGGTCAAATAGGGTTTTTTAAATAATTGCAGTGGAGTAAAAAATACAATATTTGCCACTGACATTTTGACAATGACATGGCCAAACTAGATTGAACGTGGTTAAACAGGCACAATACTCTTACGAATTGAAATTTATATTTAATTTTAATATATATATATTTATTCCCTCCTTGCAATTGCACGGCCCTGGCGTCCTCCACTTTGAAAACCTGTGGATTAAAAATAATCAACTGAATCACTCAATCCATTATAAAACTTAAGGCATGAGACATTTATTCAGTAAATCACACACAAGATGCATAGTTGCCACAAACAGCTGGGTGAAGCAGGTTACATGTCCAAGCCAGTGGGAGGGATTAGCAAAACAAAAGAAACATGAATGATTATGTGGTTGTGAGTCCAAAATGAAAAACGCTGTATATTTCATTGTACGTCAAATAGTGATAATAGCTGATCTACAAGCTCACGAGATTGCAGGTCTGCAATTTTCACAGAATGTTCGCCAAATATTCAACTATTCTTTGCCAAATGTTCATCTATTATAACATGCCAGTGGTTCTTTTCAGGCAGTGACCGCCCAAAATCTTATTTGAACTGGGGACCCCCCACCCTGACAAGCACTTGGAATTGTAGGAGTTGAGTCATTACATTTAGTTTGACTCTGTTCCACAGATAAATATTGTGAAAAAAATAGCATATCTACAAGCTCGAGCTTGTATATCGGCTATTTTCAATCTTTTGCCTCTTTCTTATATTATTTGACAATTTGAACATTTTTGACCAGTTTTTATAGTATAATTTGTTGATTACGTTTGATGCAGCAATGATCATTTTTCTTTTCTTTCTTTCTTTTTTAGGTCTTTAAAGTCCTTAAATTGTCACCTCACTGTCACCTGGGGACCCCCCCCCCATGCGGGTCCCGACCCACAGGTTGAGAACCACTGCGTTAGGCTACATGTGGTTAATGGCAAGACAAAAACAAAGCCCAATATGACGAAAACAAATAAGCCTAAACATTTGATTGAAACTAGATCAATAAATCACTACAGTAGGAACCATTACAATCTTAAATCCCCATTCTGTTACTTTAATGGCACAAATGTTGTTTATTATTATACAAAGACACAAAGATGCCTCAAACTGATTTTTAATAAACAGTACAGTTGGTCCCTTTTGGTTTGAACAAAGACATGTAATTTTTCCCTGAATAAAATAAAAAAAAGTGTGGCGTCGTACTGAGAAATCCTATTAAAAAGGTGTTGTGATATTTTTTTGGGTTAAAATAAATAGCTTTACATTCCCCACAGTAATCATTGCTATAGAGTGTTTGTTCAGTAACAGGTGGTCTTTCCCATCTCTCCAGCTCTTTTAGTAAACGTACAATACATTTTCAGGTCGGGATACCAATTTCATTCGATCAGGAGCAGGGGTCATCATCACCATGCTGACTTGTGGTGGACATTTTGGTCAAAATGAAATTACGGGTCCGTTTGGTTCCATTTGTACACTCTCAGAGTTAAAGGGATATTCAATTCAAACTTTATTCCAGACACTCAGGGGGTCCATATTGCATCTGATGACCAGCAGTGGTTCCAGTAGGAGACACAAAGAGTCTCCTTTGTGTCTCCTACCGGAACCGCTGCCGACCGGTCCGCTGGTCATCAAATTATTGACTTAGGAATGCAACAAAAACAAAAGAATATCCATGAATTCAAGTCTCCATGGGGTGACTAATCGATAGGAATAAAGTCATGTTGGGGGTGAACTATCCCTTTAAGGGGGTCCTTGCAAATAAAACATTTGAGAACCACTAGTACTTTTTTGTTGTTGTTTTAGAACCACTGTCCTAGTTGACTCCTAATGTGCCATAGTGACGTAGTAAATCAATGTCACACATATTCTGAAGAAAGCCTGGAGACTGACATTCAGTAATTGTATCTGCTATTTTTGAATAGCCCAAAGAAATGTTAAAATGACACACATGCGTTCCCTTCCCGGCGTTAAAGGGTTAAACAAAACCTTTTTGTTTTAACAATAAAAAATATCACTCGCAGCACCTTTAAAGTATATAGTGCAAGGTATACTCTCCCTTCTCGGCTTCTCAATACAAGATTCAGTGTTTTAATGACTACTGTAGTAGAAATCGTAATTATAAAAAAAACATGCATGAAATGATATCATGCAGTCATATTCTTAAACTGGCACTCATCTGTAAAGACTATGATTTCAGCTACACAGTAAGATCCTCAGTGTTTAATCTATATCCATTTGTAACCGTGTACAAAATGTAACCAAATGGATTTTTTTTTACTGTGTATTTACAGCACAATGTATTGGTCACGTTACTCATGTACATCTTTCCATGTACCATCCATACAGAAAATGTGCAAGGATTCACCGTTAAAAATCTCCAAAATTTTAAGAGCTATACCGACTACTTTGAAATAATGTTGGACTACACCTACATTTGCTATACTGTTATATTACTATTGTGCTTTACTTCATACTCAACAAAAACGGCAGTTCTACTCGCTCAAAAACACATCGAGTGAGCGTGTAGATCGCCTATTTCAGCTATTTACGTTCTCCCTTGTATTTATAGTACAACAGCTTGGCTTCTGACTGGAGTATTGGTGCAGTCTCTCTGTACATACAATACAGTACATAGATGTAGTCCCGGGTTCCAGTAGGTACAGTAGCATACCCATTTCCTGTTCCAATTCATTTCTCTGTAGCTTGATATATTATTTGATTGGCTCTTAAAAGATTGGAACCAGAAACACATACAGGACCACAATGGAACAAGCCCTTAGGACTTTCTCCTTATTCCTTTTAGCATCATTGCATAATTGTACCACTGTACTATTTTGTTAATAAAGTATTCAATCAATCAAACCGCATGTCGCCTGGCTTCATATGTGTTGGAAAATCTGCGGCCAAGCTAATTGTTCACCAAAAAGCACGAACATCCAAACAATAAAATACCATGTTCTGGCTGGCCAGAATCTTTTTTGAAATCGAAGAATTAAGACTGCACACTGCATCATGCTCCCAAAGTGTCTTTATAATAGACTATTACTCCCTGGGTGATGTTTCGAGTGTCTCAGGGTCTTCCAAGTGGTGTAAAGTAACTAAGTACATGTACCCATGTACTGTACAATTTTGAGTTTTTTTTTTTACTTGCTTCAGTATTTACAATTTTCAATACCATCTCAGAGGAAAATATTGTACTTTTACTCCATTACAATTATATGAAAACTTTAGTTGCTAGTTACTTTGTAGATTTTGATTATTATTAAGACACATACTAACCACTTCAGCCCTATATATATTTAGTCTATTTGAAAATAGCAGATCTAAAAGCTCACAATTGTGAGCTTGTAGATCGGCTACATCGGCTGATTTATTACATTTTGAACTTGTGAAATGGGACATTCTGCACGATGATACTTTAAGAATATTTTGATGCCGATACTTTAGCACTTTTACTCAAGTACATTTTGAATACGGGTCTTCTACTTGTAACAGAGTGCACCTACATTGCAGTATTGATACTTTTACTTAAGTAAAACATACTTCTTCCATCACGGCCGGTCTGGAACAGGAAACGGGTATGTCACCTTCTGGAAACCCAGGACTAACAGAGCCTATTGCTTCTGGATGGATCAGACAGGTTCTATATGGGCGGCTAGCAAGTAAGCATCAAGGGAACAGAAAGAACGTGTTGTTTTTAAGAAACCTTGACTTACATTCACTGTGAACCCTAAAGGCCTTTGTGTTGACCACATGTTCTGTGATGGTTCTGTCAACATCGTAGTCATAAACCCCCATCTTTGACAGTAACTAAGAGATAAATAGTCAAATATTTTGAAACAGAACAGAAATAGAAAAAAATACTATATTTAAAAAAAAAAAACATACAAAAGAGAAAACAAATTAAAGCAAATAAATCGTTTAAATTCCAATAAAAGCATCCAGAATATACTATACTTTATGTCAGTGTTCTTTTCCAATCCATTGCTAGGTAGTGGCATAGAGTTTAGGTACTTAAATAGGCCTATTTAGGACAATGTACAGTCGTAAATATGGGCTTTAACATGCCCTTGTAAATGCGTTGTTTGAAGCAACGCAGCTTTGAGCTATTTGCTTGTCTTTCTCGTACAACGGTGTTGTGCGTGGAAAATAGCCGATTGAGGGGTAGCCTACTGTATCAATAATATGACAGCAGCTAGTCAATTATGGACTGTTAAAGGGGAGCGCAAGTCAGACACACAACTCATTTAGCTGTGAAACCAGATAGCCCAGTGATTCTCAACCTTCTGACCCCCCAGTTTGATATGCGTTAGCCACGGACCCCCCCCCCATTTGATACCATTTGTTATCTCTGGGACCCCCCAATCTACACTGTGAAATCCTCAGTGTTCATTTAACTCTGAGAGCATAGATATGGAACCAAATGGACCCGTTAAGGGTCAACATTTTGTTCCAAGGGTCCATTTGTGCGCTCTCAGTGTTACAGACCCGCTAAGGGACCCCCTGGCGGTCCCCCCCGGACCCCCGACGTTGAGAACCAGTGGCTTTAGCCATAGACATATAAAAGGTAGACGCCTCCTCTGGCTCTGGGACTGTCTGTATCTCAGGCGCCATTTTGGAGAAGGCACGCTTCCTGACTACTGACCAATCACAGCACGTCTTTTCTTAAGATTGGCGGAATCCAGTTGTATATAAAAATATAACGGGATATTTTTTATACAACTAGGTTCTGACAAATCCCGGGAAAAGACGCGCTGCCTGTGATTGGCCAGTAGGCCAGGAAGCGTGCCTTCTCCAAAATGGCGCCCGAGACACAGGTGAACTGCAGAGGCCAATGAGGTATCTAGGTTTCTATATCCAGGGACGTGCACAGATAGACTCTAGGTGGCGCTAGAGCACCTGCCCTTTGCCCTCTTGACCAGAAGTGCCCTTTTGAAAAAAGGGCACAGCAGGGGTCTTCAACAGGGGGTCCGGGACCCCTAGGGGGTCCTCAGAGTTACTACAGGGGGTCCGCCAAATCTTTATGTGATATGATTTTTCTTTTTACCATAACCACTCGAAACCTAGCATCCCTTTTCTGAGGAGAACTTTAGCCAAAAATAGCAGATCTACAAGCCCACAACGTCTCGCGCTGCGAGGCGTTGTGGGCTTGTAGATCTGCTATTTTTGGCAAAGAGGTATAGGTGTAGAGGGGAAAAAAGATCAGACCAAGTAAACAAAAAAAAGTATAATTTACTTGAGCACCTGCCCCTCAAAACGTCTGTGCACGCCACTGTCTATATCTATGGCTTTTAGCTACACTAACTAGAGGTCAACAGCAGATCGGGCTCTTTGGCGCCGCCGCCCTCCTGCCCGTTACTGTTGTGCCCACAGCTCCCTCCGCCGGTCAGCTCCGGAAAGCGCGAAGAAGAAGAAGAAGAAGCGCCCGGCCCCCCCGGTGAACCCGGCGTGGGACTCATCCCCGGTTTCTTGGGCGGGATGGGCGGGTGGCTCTGGCCCTGCTGGCTCCGCTCCGAGCGAGGCGTGAGCGGCGAGCGGATAACGCCGAGCCCCGGGGAGAGCGGCCCCGACGAGGGGGACCGCCCTCCTCCGGGAGGGGGAGGGGACGCTACGTTGCGGTAGTCCGTGCCGAACGGGGAGCTGCTGACGGGGGCCAGCTGCTTGACGCCGGCCTGTTGGCTGGTGAAGCGGGAGAGCACCTGGGTGACGGTGTTGCGGGCCAGCTGCTTGGCCGCGCTGTTCTCCGGCGGCGGCGGCGTCGGTTGGGGGGGGACGGGCGTGGCGGTCGGGGAGAGGTCTCGGGGGGAGAGCGGCGCCTGCAGCTGCTCCAGCTCCGCCTGCGACTGGAACTTGTGTCGGGCGGCGTGGAAGCGCTGGTTGATGCCCGCCTGGTGGGGGAGGAGGGTTAGAAACGTCAGTGGTGGAAAAATAAAATACTGACATGTTTCTACTTCAGTGAAAGTATCAATACTGCAATGTAGAAATACTCTGTTACAAGTAAAAGTCCGGAATAAAAAAATGTACTTGAATAAAATTACAAAAGTATTGGTATCAAAATGTATTTAAAGTACCAAAAGTAGAAAGTACTCATTATGCAGAATGTCCCATTTCACACAAGTTTCCAAACGTATAAAATGTGTAAAATCTTTTGAAAATAGCAGATATACAAGCTCACAATGCGTCCTGAAAACTGAAAGTGATGGAGCTTGCACAAAACAAATACTACCACCCACTTCTTTACACCTGTAAACCTGTGATTTGACTTTGATTATAGTTTTGGCATTGAAAGCCTTTCAGGCTTGGTAAACACAAACATATCAATATAAATGATGTACTATGGCCAAAACAGGCCATATTTCATAATATTATACTTTCAAAAATAGTGAAAATAGCAGATCCGCACTGCGAGCTCGTAGATCAGCTATTTTTGCGATGAACGCAAAAGAAAAAAGGAAAAAAAAGTGACGATTATCTCAAACAATAGGCTCTATGCACAGCAGCCATTTTGGAGAGAAATTGGGCTTCTTACTTCCTTCACAGGTGTTACCAATGATATTAATGAAGGCTCTGTTCCATTCTGGTCAAACAGAGTCAGGGTGCTGATATTGTGCATGTTGGCTCACTAGAAACACTAGTGGGTCTCAAAGCGTGGTCCAGGGACCCTCATGGTTCCTTGAGGGGGTGTAACTCTGAGAGTGTACAAATGGAACCAAATGGACCCGGGAGGGTCCATTTGGTTCCATTTGTACACTCTCAGAGTTATGGGGGTCCTTGAAATGTAAAAGTTTGAGAACCACTGTGATACACTAAATGGAACAGAGCCTTCATTAGAGTCATTGGTAACACCTGTGAAGGAAGTAAGGAAGGGGACCAATTTTTGTCAAATATGGCTGCTGTGCATAGAGCCTATTGCAATCAGGGCCCTTGCTGCAGCCAGGCCTTACCTGGTAGGAGGACAGGGGGCTGCCCAGACGCTTGGCCAGGACCGGGGAGGAGATCGGGGAGGACGAGAGGGAGGACGAGGCCGTGCTGGAGGGCGAGTGAGGGTGAGGAGGAGGATGGTGGTGAAGAGGCGAATGCAACGTCGTCGCCGCCGCTCCTCCTCCTCCGTTCTCCACCACCACCGCCGTCGCCGTCGCGCCTCCGTTCTCCGCTCCTCCTCTCCCCTCCGGCGGGGGGGGCTCTGTGTCTCTATGGTGGCCGTTGACCTTCGGCGCTTGGGGGACGGCCTTGGGGGCGGCGACGCCCGCCTTGCCGTCGGGCTCAGTCTTAACGGGGCTGGAGGAGGACACGGCCGCGCTCGCCACCTTGGTCGACTCTTTCGCCTCCTTCGCCGCTCCCTCCCCGCCCCCGCCGCCTCCTCCTCCCTCCAGCCTCTTCCTCAGCTCCTCCACTTGCCTCTCCAGCTCGCGGCTCCTCTCCTGCTCCTTGCGGAGGCGGGCCTTCATCTGCTCGCGCTCCGTGTCGAACTCGGCCAGCTGCCGCTCCGCCCGGGCCTCCAGCCCCGCGGCGCGGCCCGTCTCGCCCGCCAGCGCCCCCCGGAGGCTCTCCAGGGCGTCGCTCTCCTCCTGGAGCCGGGCGCGGAGCTGGGCCAGCCGCTGGGCCTCCTCCAGCGCCTGGCCCGAGGCCTTCTGCAGCTCCTGGGTCAGCGCCGAGGAGAGCTCCCGCTGCTGGGAGAGAGACTCCTCCGCCCGGCCCGCCGCCAGCGCCTGCTCCTTCTCCAGCCGCCGCACGGCCGCCCGCTCCAACTCCAGCTGGAGAGAGAGAGAGAGAGAGAGAGAGAGAGAGAGAGAGAGAGAGAGCAGAAAAGAGTAAAGCAGTGGTTCTCAAAACTTTTTTTAACCCATTCAGACCTGAGGCCAAGGATTCTACAAAATGTCTTCTAAATCCTAAAACAGTTTTCTGAAAGAACGTATGTTGCTAAATCAGTGGTGCTCCAACTTTTTCATGTCAAAGACCCCCCAAATTATATGTATTTGGCCGCGGACCCCCCATCTCAAAATATGTTGTTCCAGGGATTTGAGTTTTGTTTGCTTTAAAAAGAAATGTATATATATATTCAAAGAGTTGCTCATATTTTCACAATTTAAAAAAAATAGCAGATATACAAGCTCATAGCGCGACCCTTACAGACCTGTAAGGGTCCATTGGCAAACGAACCCGGAGGGTCCCTGGACCCCACTTTGAGAACCGCTAGAACAGGGGTAGGGCAACCTTAGGCACAGGTGCCAACATTGGCACAGGGGAAGGTGATCACTGGCAAAAGTGTGAGAGAGGATTTGTCTTTTAAAATGAAAAAAAAACAAAAAAAAAACAGAAAGGGAGTCTGAGAGATGAGTGGGGTCTAATGAATGTAAGGAATGATACAAATGAATCCAAGCAAACATAACTTCATTCTAAAAAAATGTTGGTTTAAGATGGTTTAAGAATTTAATAATTTTTTTACTTTTGAGATATTTTGAGATATTGGATTACTGATTTTCAAGAGCTGTATGCTATAATTGTCAAGTTAAAACATAAAAGGACTTAACCACGATTAACTTTTTTTTTTTACATGGACCTGTATAGGTTAGCATGTGACAGGGACTTGTTCACCAAAACCTTGGATAACCATAATAAGAATAAAATGGGAAAAAATAAAGTCTTAGTGGTCTTTTGGCAGCATCTGTTTCTGACCACTAGGGGGCAAAAGAGTGCTGTTTTCCTCAGCGGTGTCTACTCTATATAGCCTACAGACAAATATAAAATATCTTCACGCTATGAGATCAAATCCATTTGAGTCCCATAGCATATTTCATATAATATGCTTCACAAAAACATAATGTACGTCTCTGTGTGTGTGCGTGTGTGTGTGGTGTTACTGCATCCTGTGTGGGTGTAGGCTACAGTATTATGCTTGAGTTATAGGGGTGTGGCATAAAACAGATACAATACAGTGATACCCCCCCCCCCCCCCCCCCCCTTTCACACACACACACACACACACACACACACACACACACACACACACTTACGCACAATAAAGCATTTACAAAACTCCATGATACAGCATTTATGACACCCTACCTCACCCCTACAACTCTCTGCCATACACACACACACACACACACACACACACACACACACACACACACACACACACACACACACACACACACACACACACACACACACACACACAAATAGAGATTAATCATAAGCCTGGGAGAATATGATCTTAAGCCTGCTTTTAAAGATGACACGCAGAAAGAGAGGCACACAGACAGACAGTCTCTCTCTCTCTCTCACACACACACACACACACACACACACACACACACACACACACACACGCACACGCACACGCACACACACTCGCACGCACACACGCACGCACACAGACCAGAGGATACAATCATTTTAAGCCTGCTTTTGTGGTGGTGGCAGATCTCAGGTCATAAGGCTTACAATATACAAAAATATGTAGCGACAACTCATGCATTTTATTAACTCTGAATTTTCCACTCCCGTCCCTTTATTTCCTCTTTTGTGCCCGACGTTTCTGGCATTCCTCACTCTATGTGGTACAATACACTTTGTCACATACACCCAGCCTTTATTTGTCCACGTTAAGGTTGGGTGGGTGGGGTGGGGGGGATAAAAGGACTGAGAGCTGTTGTATGTTTCCTAGGGTTACTACTGCAGTTGACTAATTATCAGTGCAAGCTAAAAATTCCACTGTGAGCAACTTGGCTGCTAACGAAACTCACCACGTCAAACGTGGCCACCGAACACACAGTTGCTGCAGACGGTTTGGTGGAATTCACAGCTAGGAGCCACTGGAGTTTATCCAGGTGCAAAGGTACCAAAATCAGAGCCCAACATTTGCATTTTATTTGACAAAATGGCTGCTTAATGTTGAGGCCGGCTGCGGTTTCAGCAAACTTTGTACCATACCATAAATGCCAGTACAGATCCCACATTATAATCATTTTTTGGGAAATTTCAGATCGATATAGGCCTGCCAACCAACTATGGAGAAGACTGCGTGAGAACGGCCACGTACAGTAACTGTATAAAAGTTGTAGTCACTGTAGCAAACAGCGTGCTACTGTAGTTGTTGCCGAGAACTGGTGACTGTTTTATAGTTCTCTGCACTTCAGGGACGTGCACAGATAGACTCTAGGTGGTGCTACAGCACCTGCCCTTTGCCCTCTTGACCAGAAGTGCCCTTTTTTCAGTTTACAGCAGGGGTCTTCAACAGGGGGTCCGGGACCTCTAGGGGGTCCTCAGAGTTACTACAGGGGGTCCGCCAAATCTTTATGTGATATGATTTTTCTTTTACCATAACCACTCGAAACCTAGCATCCCTTTTCTGAGGAGAACTTTAGCCAAAAATAGCCGATCTACAAGCCCACAACGCCTTGTAGATCGGCTATTTTTGGCAAAGAGGTATAGGTGTAGAGGGAAAAAAGAGCAGACCAAATAACCAAAAAAAAGTATAATTTACTTGAGCACCTGCCCCTCAAAATGTCTGTGCACGCCACTGGTGGTTGTTGCCGAGAACTGGTGACTGTTTTATAGTTCTCTGCACTTTATTGACCACACACACACCTACATGTTGGTGCACCAAGTCTATAAAGGCATACGTGCAGCCCTGCCTATGCTGGGTGTGTGTGCTGCTTGCCACGTTTAAATCAAAGTCCTTTATAACTTAGCACAGCTGAGTCAGCTGTCTCTGCAGCAGCACTCTTAGGTTATGTGTGTGTGTGTGTGTGTGTGTGTTTAACCCTGACCTCGCCTACATCATGCTTTTATAAAGAGGAGAGCCCATTTAGCTAATTGGAAACACTTGCCAATCAATTAACCCTGGGCACTGCTCCTGTGAGTCACTCTCCCTGTCTCCACCCAGTCTTAATTGAGTGAGAGTTCACAGAAATGTTAATAAACAGCTTAAATTTGGCAAAAGTGGAATAATCGGTTTCCTTACTCCATGCATATGCCATCAGGTCAATGTTGTTGTTGAACAACATGCTATTTCTATTTCAACTTGCCGAACCATCAAATCAGCTTTTGCTAAACATTTCTAGAGCGGTGATTACTAGATCAGTGGTTCTCAAAGGTGGGTTCGGGGACTCCCGTGGGTCCTTGAAAGGGCTCCGGGGGGTCCTCAGCTAAATGATTGGTGAGTAATGGGGGTCCGTGGCCCATAATCCTTGAAATGAAAAGGTTTGAGGATCACTGTACGGACTAGAGCAGTGGTTCTCAAACCTTTTCATGTCAAAGACCCCCAACTTGACACA
>NC_139947.1:26246859-26259359 GCF_963454915.1 Gymnoscopelus microlampas | reverse complement strand
CCAATCCCTAAAGCTAACCTCTAAGACACCTAAATGTCTAATCCTGACCTGACTGTTTTTCTAAACTAGTAAACGTATCTCTGAAAAATGTTTTTTAACTATAAAACAACCATTTGTCTTGTGAGAACCAGAAAAACGGTCCTCACAATGTATATTTCTTCAAATTCTACTATACTTGGTCCTCACAAGTATAGCAATACAAACACACGCACACACGCACACACGCGCACACGCGCACACAGTTCCCGCACACACGCACACACGCAAACATAGACTAAGTGTGTCTACAAATCACATACACCAACCCTTTTTTTTCACCCGAACTCATTGCATACAGTACAGTACATACCTGCTGTAACAGTTTTTCTCTCTCGTTCTGCAACATGCATGTGATGTCATCTCCCTGCGCCATGTCCTGGGCCCTCCGCCTCTTCTCCTCCTCCAGATCGGCTATCACCTATCACCACGCCGACGCCAAAAGAAAGAGAACCGGTCAGATCCCATTGCACCAGATATGCTGCCAAAAACCATGCAGAATATGACTTTGGTGTTTATTTAGAACTGAAGTAGAGGGGGGGGGGGGGGGGGGACAGAGGCTCAGGAGGTATGGCGTCCACTTGGGAATTGGAAGGTTCCCAGTTCGAACAAGACACCGAACCCCTGACTGCTCCTTATGAGCGGGTTGGTTTCAAAATGTACTTAAAGTACCAAAAGTAAAAGTCCTCATTATGCACAATATCCCATTTCAAATGCTTAAAAATGTATACAAATCCTTTGAAAATAGTAGATCTATAAGCTCACAACGCGTCGCAAAGCGACGCGTTGTGAGCTTGTAGATCGGCTATTTTCAAATAGCCATGGCTGAAGTGGTTAATAACGTATGTTTCACAAAGTAACTAGTAACTGCGGTGTTCATATAATTGCAGTGGAGTAAAAGTACAATATTTGCCTCTGAGATGTAGTGGAGCAAGTAAAGTACAAATACCTCAAAACTTTACGTAAGTACTGTACTTGAGTACATGCACTTAGTTACTTTACGCCACTGGTGTGAATGGGTGAATCAATGTAATGCACAGCTTGAAAAGTACTTTGGATAAAGGCACTGAAGAAGTGCACCATCATTTGATAGAACAAAAGACAGATCACTTCATGTTTCCCGTAAAACAGGAGTGAACCTGTGCTGCTTAAATTACATATGAGTCATTAGTGCTTACTGAGGAGCTGTGATAAGTCATATCCCCTCTCTCTCTCTCTCTCTCTCTCTCTCTCTCTCTCTGCTTTAAGAGTCCCACTAGGCCTCCAGTTGAACTCTGATAAGGCTGCATATCCACTCTTTAAGCCCTGGGTGTGGCCTGATGTCTGCCTGCCTCATTACCCTTCATCCACTCCAACCGTGTCTGAAGCATGGCCACATGCATGAACATGCATGAACGCACGGACACGCGCACGTGCGCACACACCAACCACCCACCAACCACCCACTGATGCAAGCACGAACGAACACACGCACGCAGACACACAACCACCCACCCACCCAAGCACGCACGCAGACACACCCACACACACACACACACACACACACACACACACACACACACACACACACACACACACACACACACACAAATTCCGAACATTGCTGGCCCACATTAACCTATACCTGACCTGGCGGAGACCTGTGCTCCGAGGAGCACTTTTTCTAGTTAAAGATGGGTCTTACAGTACATTGCTTCAGTCATCAAATCAATTTCTGTAGGCCTACTTTTAGCGTTTCAATGGATGAAATTGTACCCATCATTTTCCAATGCTAGTAAAGCAAGCCTGATAAAAGTATCAGCTTTTTCTTCGTCTACTCTTTTCAAAAGTTTCGGGGGGGAGGACCCCCTGCCGGCCCCCAAAATAACTAGGCTAGTGGCCACGCCCCCCAAACCTCCCCCCACCCCCCCAAAGAAAATCTCCTGGATTTTGACAGTCCAATGTTGGCAGCCCTGCATAAACACAGTATGCATCTAGTAGGTGAAGACACATCTGTTTCAAAGTCTGCTGTCACCTTTGTTTCTAAAAATACAGGTCTGTGCCGTATTTATAGACTTTTTTTTTTTGCAGAATGACTATTTTCAGAGAGAGAGAAAGAGCAATACACTAGGCACAGTCCCAAGGATGATTTGATAGTGTCATTTTGACAGCAAATTTGGATTCAGTTTAAGTCATAGTCTTTTGAATCAAATTCCATTTAGTTTTAGACATATTTTAGTTATCTGTAATGTTTTACTGTTAGTCTAGTTTTAGTCAACTAAATATCATAAGATTATAGTCGACTAAATCTACAGTTAAATCTACAGTCGACTAAATCTACAGCCCAAATGTATTTTGGCGGTGCCTTGGTGGCGTCATAATGGCTGATTTCACACTTGGTTGCATGCTGAAAATAGCAGATCTACAAGCTCACAACGTGTTGTGAGCTTGTAGATCTGTTATTTTCAGAGTGTAACACCCGAGTGCAACCAAACATAAAATGACTTGTCTTTTAATTCTACTGGGTCTCCTCTCCACTAGTCCCTCCCTAACATTTTTGTCTAGTTTTTATTTGTTGAAAAAATTGTCAATATATTTAGTCTTAGTTTCAGTCATCATAGCTTAGTTTTTATTTCGTTTTTGTCAGTGAAAAAAGGTAGTCGGCGAACATTTTTTGTCATAATTTTAGTCGATGAAATCAACACTGGAGTGCGTACTCCTCCTTACCCTCCTGTGTCTGCTCTCGGCGGCCGCTAGCTGTCCCATCATCCTCTCCTGCATCCTCTTGCAGTGGGCCATGACCAGCTTGAGCACGGCCAGGGGGTTGGGCCCCACGGCGCCGGCCCGCGGCCCCCCGTGGTGCGTGTGGTGGTGGGGAGGCGGTCCGCCGGGGTGGTGCGTGTGGTGCTGCTGCTGCTGGCGTTCCTCCACCTCGCTGTCGCGCTGCAGCGCCAGGAACGGATCGCTGAGGTCGTACTGGCCGTAGCGCTCCTGGATGAAGGCGTCCCTGTGCTGAGCCTGAGAGACAGACACACACATTTAACCCATTGAGACCTGAAGCCGATTCTACATGTCTCCTAAATCTCAACAGTTTTCTGAAAAACGTATGTTTCTATATCAGTGGTGCTCAATCTTTTTCATGTCAAGGACCCCCACAATTATATGTATTTGGCCGCGGACCCCCATCAAAATATTTTGTTCCAGGGACCCCCCAGAAGCAACGATTTGAATTAAAAATGTTCGCTTTAAAAATATATATATTCAAAGATTTGCGCACATTTTCACGAATTTTCGAAAATAGCAGATCTACAAGCTCGTAGCGCGGCACTCGGTGCCGCGCTATGAGCTTGTATATCTGCTATTTTTGAATAGCCCAAAGTGTAAAATAATGCTTTTTAGCTCAAATCTAAAAATGACACAGTTCCAGGTCTTAATGGGTTAACATCTACATTTAACAAGAAATTCTTGAACACAAACAATAGCAGACGCGCAAACTCGGTAAAACTCAACGACAAGTATTTCAGGATACAGATCATGGGTACAGGAAGCATGGTCTCCTCCATATATGGCGACTGCCAATTATCACAGACACTGAAGAATTTAGCCAATGCCTTATAGCTCTTGGCATTCTTGCAATCTGCAGGACTCTCACAGCTGATTTATGGACATTACCGAGGCTTCCAAATATGAACACAAGCAGTTTACATTTGTAACCAAGTTGTATAATAGCATCCTTAAAGAGCTGGTGCCATGTTTTTGCACTTTTTCTGTTTTTTTCGGTGTCTATGAGGTTGATAGAACTTCATTAAGCCCCCCGGAGGTGGTTTTATGGTGTTTTATGTCTTCTCTGATTATTTGGAGTTTCTTCCTGGAGGCTGAAATCTTGAGGGTCAAACGTGCCAATAGAGAAACAGCCCTTTAGTGACATCACAGAGCCCCCAAAAAACATACCCTCCCCCTCATTATCATAACACAACAGGTGTGGGCATGAGGAGGAGGAGGGACTAGGACAGGTGGGTGGTGCTAAGGTGGTGGAGGAGGTGCTAAGGTGAGAACCAGGCATACTTAATGAACTGAATGTCCACATAAAACATTTTTTTTAACAATTTCTGTACACTTTTTTTTTTGAAAAAAATCCTTACATAATAATAATACCTTATGATCAGGTTTTAGGGTTGAAAAATATCATGGCACTCCATCTTTAAGACGTTGGTACTTAAGCACTTTGGTAAGAAATGCCTCTTCCAGGCTGTGGTCACTGAAGTAACTTACAGGAGTTACAGTCCCGTAAGGCTGTGGTTGCAAACTTTTTCATGTCAAGGACCCCCAATGTTTTGAGGAACAAATGTTCGCTTTAAAAATATATATTATATATTTCAATATATATTCAAAGACGTGCAAAAAAAAAATCACATTTTTTTAAAAAAATAGCCAAAGTATAAAATATGGTTAAAGTGGTTAAAATTATTGTGAAGCTATATTAACGCATATTGCTGGGGACCCCATGGTATCCCCCCGAGGACCCCTGGGGGTCCCCAGACCCTAGAGAGTTAGAACCAGCGCTTTAACCCCATGCGCTCTAACCTAATCGCTACACATTAGAAGCCTCCCTTGGGTGTGAAACGGCGGTCAGCGGCGATCTCCCCTCACACCCCCCGTCACGATGCCCCCCCCAGGGGAGGGGTTAACATCTGCCCCTAGCAGGAGACGACCCGCCGGTCCTCCCTTTCCTCCTCGCCTCTTTGTGTTTGGGTTGAGGAGGGGGGGGAGGTGGAGGGAGGGGGGAGAGACCATCTGCTCTTTGCATATAAACATGGAGTACTAGAACATCAATTCACACATTAGACACAGACCTGATAGCAGCTGGCCTGAACACGGAGCACACATGAAGATGCTCCAAAACAGCTAAATCTTGAGTACAATCTGCGTGTGTGTGCGTGTGCATGTGTGAGTATGAGTGTGCGCTTCTAAAACAAGCAACTATAAGAGTACACCTAGTGCTACGGTAAAAGTCCACTATGTCAGCTATCTGCTTTCTTAAACAGATGAGACCAATAGGAAAATCAAATGAGCAAGAGCTAAAACAAATAAGTATCGAATAAACAAGATCCAATAAAACAATAAAACAAGAGTACAGAACATCCACAAGTATAGTGGATTTTGAGATATAGACAATTTTCCCTGGTCCTCACAAAAGAAAATGTTGTTTTGTAGTTTTGTCACAGGATGCGATTATTCGCACGGAAAAAAAAACACCCTGTCTGAGCCAACCTAATAATCGCAATAATCGCAATAATCGCATCCTGTGTGCAATGGACTTTAGGCTTAACAATTAAAGAAAACATTCCGGTTAGGTTTAACATTAAATACAAAAGATATAGCCTAGGCCACACCAAAATAGTCTAAATACAGATGCAACGTGTGCCCATGCCCTATAAGCACTCTGCAGTGCAGTAGTTATGTTTATAGCTTCTCAAATGATTTAAACATCTACGTGTTCATGTGTTTGTTGTTGAAAAAAAAGACATCAAGCGATGGGCTATTTTTAGCACCATAGTAGCCGTACGTTGGTGTCGGCTCAGGCGCACAGACAGCTACTTTTTTCCCCACACCTTCAACTGTCTGTTGTAGTCTGAAGTAATCTACAAGCTCGCAAGATCTGCTATTTTCGGCTAATTGCATTCATAAAATGGCCTAAAATGTGTGCATGTGTGTTTAAAATCACTGCAATGTGGTGTGTGTGTGTGTGTGTGTGTGTGTGTGTGTGTGTGTGTGTGTGTGTGTGTGTGTGTGTGTGTGTGTGTGTGTGTGTGTGTGTGTGTGTGTGTGTGTTTTTCTTGGCAGCTGCGGTGGGGTCCATGCTATCTTCTCCCCACATTACTTCCTGTGCTGCAGGCGGGGGTACAAAGAAGACCCTCCTCTTTGTCCAATGACACACAGCACACAAACATACACACTATATTATACACAAACGCACACTATACTATACTGACCTAACGGTGTCATAATGGTCATTGAACCACAGAGGTAGGACTGTACATGATTCTCCTATGTTCTTTGTGTAGTCCACAGCTGAGAGCATCAATAATAGCCCATGGCTAGGTTTCAGCTCACACCTGCTCCATTCACTAGCCATGACCTAGCCCAGGGGTCTTCAACAGGGGGTCCGGGACCCCTAGGGGGTCCTCAGAGTTACTACAGGGGGTCTGCGAAATCTTTGTGTGATATGATTCTTTTTTTTTTACATAAACCACTTGAACCCTAGCATCCCTTTTCTGAGGTGAACTTTAGCCAAAAATAGCCGATCTACAAGCTCACAACGCCTCGCGCTATTTTTTTGCAAAGAGGTATTATACCGTATAGGTGTAGAGGGAAAAAATAGCAGACCAAGTAAAACAAAACGTTTAATCTAAAACACAATTTTATACAATATGGAGGGGGTCCCTGCTTCATTGCTCTCTCAGCTAGGGGGTCCTTGGCTGGGGACCCCCTGAAACCCCCCCCCCCCCCCCCCCCCCCAAGGAACCCTGGGGGTCCCCGGGCCCCACTTTTGAGAACCAACAATGACTTAACAGCACCTGCAACTTGTTGTGTGAGACAGACAGAGCGGGCAGAATGGAGTGAAACACGAGAGGAGCTGGTAGGTTGACCTTGCCCCTGGCTGATCTGTCATCAGTTAGATGTCATTAGCACATGGATGTGCAGGCTGGAGGAATGTGGCTTCAGCTGACTCTGTGTCTGTGCATGTCTATGATGAGGATGATGATGATGATGATGATGATGATGATGATGAAAGAAGTTCCACTGATGTAACCACACGGCAGTTATACGCTGTTGTGTGCTGCTGCTGCTGTGTCGCGCACCAAGAATTGCCATTCTACAGGCTCACAACAACGCGTCACAGCACTGGGCATTGTGTGAGCTTGTAGATCGGCTAATCCATCAAGGTAAAAAATTATAATAATAAAGAAAATATCTTCATACCTTTTGAGGTATTTGCACTTGAGCATCTCCAATTTCAAATACTTTTACTTCTACTCCACTACATCTCAGAGGAAAATATTGTACGAGCTCAAAATGCGTCGCGACGCATTGCGAGCTCTGCTATTGAGATCTGCTATTTTCAAAAGATTTTTATACGTTTGAAAACTTGTGAAATCATGGGACATTCCGCATAATGAGTACTTTTTTACTTTTGGTACTTAAAGTACATCTTGATACCAATACTGTACTTTTACATTTCAAGTAAATTTGGAATTCTATACTTTTACTTGTAAAAGTATAGAATTCCAATTTCTACATTGCCTTATTGATACTTTTACTCAAGTAAAACATTGTCCACCACCACTGTCTTCATGGGTACCCAGTCTGTATGTACCCAGCCATTTCGATTCGGTTCCTGAATTTTGATACCGAACACCTAATCTGTGCATGGGGGTTTGGTTCGCACGCCGGTCTGGTGCGCGACCCCCTGAGTGAGGGACCCCCTGAGCGAGCGCAACTAAGTACAAACTGCAGTGCTTCAGGGGCAACCCCACGGTGACCCGGACAGCCTCTTCACACTCATCCACATGTGGCATCACCGCATTCCTCTGCGGGTACATCACTGTCATTTCACTCTCTCACCCTCTTTCATCTTCCCTTCGTCTCACTTTCTTTTTCTGTTTATCTCATCACATAGCCTAGCAGCATGCACAGAAACACACACACACACACACACACACACACACACACACACACACACACACACACACACACGTGCGCACGCAGTGTGCAAGGCAAGCAACACCGATCCATGCACACACATCGCACAAGCGCAACCAGGAAGGAGGCCATATTTGAGGCTCTTTCCCCTTGTTTAACAAACAAAGAATGTGACCCTCTCTCTCTCGGCGAGGCGAGGAGATTACAGGACTCACACAAAGACACTGTCTCAATACCTCAGGCCTCTCACATTGTCTGCATGTCTGACCCACTAGTCTTCAGTCTGTGAGAGGGAGTTCAAAACTTGTGTGTGGGTGCGGGACGGTGTATATAGGAGCACGAATGCCTTTGTGAGCAAAAAAAAACAAAATGTGTGTGAGTGTGCATTTCTATGTGGGTGCGTTCATGTTTTTTTTTGTGTGTGTGTGTGTCGGTCTCTGGGGTGAGGCTACTTTTGTCTTGCAGGAGGAAGAAACAAAATGGCAGTTTCCTGAGTTTAATAAATGTTTAAACTGGCCATAATGGGGCTGGCTGGGCCAGACAGAAGATTGCTGTGCGTGTGTGTGTGTGTGTGTGTGTGTGTGTGTGTGTGTGTGTGTGTGTGTGTGTGTGTGTGTGTGTGTGTGTGTGTGTGTGTGTGTGTGTGTGTGTGTGTGTGTGTGCGCGCGCGCGCGTGTGGAGTAAGTTTCCCTTTTTTTCGTTTCCTACATTTAAAAAAAGAAATGTATCATTTCAAAAGATAAAGAAAAAAAAAACTTTTATAGAAAATAAATTACAGCTTTTCATCAATTGAAGACAATTCCAAAAATTTTCAAAAGTATTTCATAAATAAAAATACATTTCCATACATAAATAAAACATTTAAGAAGTGGTGAAAATAGCAGATCTACAAGCTCACAACACGGCGCAAAGCACGAGGTCCAGTCAGACATTAAGGCTAAAAGGATAACACAAAAAAGTGCTGGGGACTTGTTCCCACTGTGGTTCTATGTACAGTAGGTACAGTATGTAGGTACAGTATGTAGGTGGCTGCAGCACGGCCACGACAGAACAGTATTTGAACACAAAGGAAGTATTTTCTGTTCCACTGGTTAACATTCAAAAGTAAATAGTTTTTTTTGTTTTAATCCAAAAATATCACTTACAGCAGTGGTTCTTAAACTTTTTCATGTCAAGGACCCCCAAAATGATATGTAATTGGTCACGGACCCCCATGTCAAAATGTTTTGTTCCAGGGACCCCCCAGAAGCAAAGATTTGAGTTACAAATGTTCGCTTTAAAAAATATTATATTCAAATATTTGCTCAAATATTCACGATTTTTCAAAAATAGCAGATCTACAAGCTCATAGCGCGGCACTCGGTGCCGCGCTATGAGCTTGTAGATCTGCTATTTTTGAATAGCCAAAATATAAAAGGTTAAAGTGGTTAAAATTATTGTGATGCTATATTAACACATTTTGCTGGGGACCCTCTGGAACCCCCCCCCCCAAGGAACCCTGGGGGTCCCCGGACCCCACTTTGAGAACCAATGAGAACCAACGACAGAACAGTATTTGAACACAAATTAAGTATTTTCTGTTCCACTGGTTAACATTCAAAAGTAAATAGTTTTTGTATTAACAGTGTGCATTCTCTACTGTTGCAAAGGCTATTCCAACGTCATGTGTTGTGTGGAACTTAAGATATGTCACAAAACTGTGGCTCTTCTAATCCAGACCTGTCAACATGGTGCATCTCCTCAAGAGCCTATAATAAGTCCTCCTCCCTCCTAAATGTGTTCCCTGCAGCTGTAGTGAGGCGTGGGAGACAGGGCGGTGATCTTCACCCGGTAAATCCCCCTCCTGTAAATGAGTTTACCTACAGGCCCGCAGGCACACAATCGTGTCCCTGTGTGCACGCTGAAAAGAGACAGGGAATCCAGTTTCCTTTAGTGTGGCCCCCGTAATGACTGTGTCACACAATGCGCTCAGCAGCTGGGGCACGGAGGACATTACGGCACTGTGACTGCACTGAGTGAGTGAGCACCTAGCTCCTGTTACAAGACCATGGGCAGAGACCAACACACACAGGCTAGTCTATGGCAAGAATTACTCATTAATGTTTTACTTAAGTAAAAGTATCAATACTGTAATGTGGAAATATTCTGTTACAAGTAAAAGTGCGGAGTTAAACATTTACTTGAGCAAAAGTACAAAAGTATTGGTATCAATATGTACTTAAAGTACAAAAGTAAAAGTACCCATTATGCAGAATGTCCCATTTCACAAGTTTTCAAATGTATAAAATGTATGAAAAGCTTTTGAAAATAGCAGATCTACAAGCTCTGAATCGCGATGCATTATGAGCTTGAAGATCGGCAATTCTCTGGGCTGAAGTGGTTTCTGTATGTTTTGTGATAATAATCAAAATCTACAAAGAAACTAGTAACTTAAAGTTTTCAAATAATTGTAGTGGAGTAAAAGTATAATATTTGCCTCTGAGATGTAGTGGAGTAGAAGTAAAAGTACAGAAAATGTAAATACTCCAGTAAAAACGATGGTCTTGGAAAAGAATAAATAAATACAAAATATGTACAATATATAATTGAATACGGCCGTCGTGATGGAAAACTGTTACTTTTCAAGAAATGGGGTTCTTGGCATCTAAAGATCTTAGAACCCCTAATCTAACCTACTCTCTCACCTGGATAATATTTTGTGTGGAGATAACTATATGTGAGTGTGCATTGCTGTCTGTTATGTTGATGTAGATGTACACACAACAGACACACTGTATTGTATGTAGTGTATGAGTGTATGTGTGTGTGTGTGTGTGTGTGTGTGTGTAAACGATTTTAATTTTAAGCCTATCAACCCTCTGAAGGATTATGTACAATACCCTTTAATTTTTTTAAATCCATTCTATTAAAAAAAGAATAACAGCAACAACATTTTGATAAAGCAGTGACACAGTTACAGTCGCTATCTCATATACTGACGTCTCGGTTTCGGGCCGACTTCCTCGATCACTGTTTATCTGCACTGGGCAAATAGTGTCATTCTCTGAGCAAACAGAAGACTAGGAGCAGCACACACACACAGCGCAGCACCGTCTTCTAGTTTCAGCAAATCAGGGAAAACAGAAGCAACCGTAAGCCTAATTTATACCCCGCAGTTCGATGCGTTGCTTGCCGACAAGAACTGATCTTCAACAAGAACTTGTCTTCAACTTGTTAGCTTGAAGAGCAGCTGTTTCAGCTATAAATCAGGTATTGTAATCAAGACCAGTAGAATATTAACAAATACATTTGGGGCAGTCATGTACTTCCCTAACATTTAGCATAAGCATCGCCAACACGGCAACAAATAAATGACACCAGCTCAGTGGCCTTAGTGGTTAGAGTGTCCATCCTGAGACTGGGAGGTTGGAGTTCGATCCCAAGCCGGGTCATACCAAAGACTCTAATAATGGGACCCCATGCCTCCCTGCTTAGCACTCGGCATCAAGGGTTGGATTGGGGGGTAAGTCCCTGCGACATACTAGCATCATTTTCAGGGTGAGGTACTTGTACATCAAGGTGCCTCATGCTACAGAAACAGGAGATAGGCTACTGCCCTATGGGCCTCATGGCTCGGCATGACTTACTTATCGCCAAGGTAACATCTCAAGTGCGGTAGCACTACGGCCCTATTAATCTCTCAAGAACAGATTCTGCTCTGCGTTTGAATCTGTCGGGGGGGTTCGTCATATCGCGTACGCACTGGCCTACAAGTGGGCGTGCCTTCAGATCAGGAGGCAGGCCGCGCTTTACCCAATCAAATGTAGTGGGCGGGATTTACGTGTCTGCCGATCCTTCCCCACTAGAAAGAAACCGAAACTCATTTAACAATAGCGTCCTCGGAGCAGACAAAACCACGGAAAGATATTCACATTTTAACTTGCTCTTTCATCATAGAAACAAGTGGGCTTATAACCAAAACCATCCATGTTCTCTAGGAGAAGTGGTGTTAGTGTTCCGTGTAGAAATATTGTTAGTGGGAATGAAAACAGTCGCACCACCGGAAGTGAAAGGCTGAAGGCAGACCAAAACCCCGGTTTCCTTGCGCACGTGTGCTACGTCGACTTCCTCCCAGAGCCAAGTGAGATAGTAAAAACAGCAGAGGGCGCTGTTTTTCCTTTTCATTTGGCGATGGGTTCCCAGATTGCAGCCCTATTGCTCACAATGCATAGCTCACAACGCTCGACGCGATGCATTGTGAGCTTGTAGATCGTCTATTTTCAAAGGAATTTTATACATTTTGAAAACTTGTGAAACGGGACATAGTGCATTATGAGTACTTTCTACTTTTGGTACTTTAAGTACATGTTTTTTTTACCAATACTTTTGTACTTTTACTCAAGTAAATTTTGAATTCTGTACATTTACTCGTAAAATAAATTTCTACATTGCAGTATTCATACCTTTTACTTAAGTAAAACATTTGAGTACTTTTTTCCACCACTGAGAGAGGCAGCCCATCTGCAACGCCCCACACCAGCTGCAGCACCGACCACAGCCTCTTTACCTCCAGAGGACAAAGGCTGATGCATCTGGATGTGTCGTTCTCTCTTTTCCTTTATTCCATGGGTTATACAGTGTAGAGAGAGACAGGAAACATGGACAGAGAGTAAGGGGAGCATCATGCAGCAAAAATGGTCGGGCCAGCCAGGAATCGAACCATGGGGATTCGCTATGAGGCATTCGAGCCCATGTGTTGTTGTTTTTCTTTACCCAACTGTTTGTATACTATTCACGACATA
>NC_139947.1:26204359-26241859 GCF_963454915.1 Gymnoscopelus microlampas | reverse complement strand
AGTACTGTACATTTACTCAAGTACTGTACTTAAGTACAATGTTGAGGTACTTTTACTTTACTGGAGTATTTCCAATGTTCAGTACTTTAACTTCTACTCCACTAAATCTCAGCGGAAAATATTTTACTTTTACTCCACTACAATTATTTGAAAACTTTATTTACTTTGTAGATTTTGATTATTATTACAAAACAAAAACATACATTAACCACTTCAGCCCTATATACATTTTGGGCATTTGAAAATAGCCGTTCTACAAGATGCGACGCATTGTGAGCTTGTAGATCTGCTATTTTCAAAATATTTTAATACATTTGAAAACTTGCAAAATGTGATATTCTGCATAATGAGTGCTTTTACTTTTGTACTTTAAGTACATCTTGATACCAATATATTTGTACTACTACATTTGTAAATATTTTTTTATTCCGGACTTTTACTTGCAGTATTGGTACTTATACTTAAGTAAAACATTTTTGTACTTTTCCCCACACACACACACACACACACACACACACACACACACACACACACACACACACACACACACACACACACACACACACACACACACACACACACACACACACACACACACACACACACACACCTCATTGTAGGTTTGATAAAGCAGTGAGTTCAGTCGCTATCTCATATACTGACGTCTCGGTTTCGGGCCGACTTCCTCAATCACTGTTTATCTGCAGTGGGCAAATAGTGTCATTCTCTGAGCAAACAGAAGACTAGGAGCAGCACACACACACACACACACACACACACACACACACACACACACACACACACACACACACACACACACACACACACACACACACACACACACACACACACACACACACACACACACACACACACACACACACACACACACACACACACACACACACACACACACACACAGTGCAGCGCCGTCTTCTAGTTTCAGCAAATCAGGGAAAAGAGAAGCAACCTGAACCCATAAAGACCGGGAATGCATCAGTGTCATTTTTAGATTTAATTGGCTATTAAAAAAATAGCAGATCTACAAGCTCATAGCGCGGCACCGAGTGCTGTGCAATGAGCTTGTAGATCTGCTTTTTTGGGGGGACATCGTGGAAAATGTATGCCAATCTTTGAAAGCGAACATTTTTAACTCCGATCTGTGCTTCTGGGAGTCCCTGGATCAACATATTTTGAGATGGGGGGTCCGCGGCCAAATACATCATTTCGGGGATCCTTGACATGGAAAAGTTGGAGAACCACTGATATAGCAAAATGCTGTAAGGATTTAGAAAACATTGTTAGATATGTATTTGGCCGTGGACCCGAATCTCAAAATATTTTGTTCCAGGGACCCCCAGAAGCAAAGATTTGTTACAAATGTTCGCTTTAAAAATATATATATATTCAAAGATTTATATATCGTGACAATTTGTTATGATTTTTCAAACAAAATAGCAGATCTATAAGCTCATAGTGCGGCACTCTTTGCCGCGCTATGAGCTTGTATATCTGTCTATTATTGAATAGCCAAAAAAAAGAAGACACAACAAGACACGTTGGTAGCTTGAAGAGCAGGTTTCAGCTATAAGTCAGGTATACTTGAACATCCGATATGTAACCCATTAAGACCTGAGGCCGATTCTACAAATGCCTACAAAAACATTTTTCAAACGCTTTCAATATTTTTAAAAAATGGCAGATGTACAAGCTTGTATCTGCTATTTTTGAGAATACCACTGTTCTAAATCCTATGAGTTTTCTGAAAAACCTACAGTATGTTGCTATATAATGTAGCTAAAATCTAAAGCTTTTCAGGGAAAGCTTTCGCCACAATAACAGAAAACACAAAAGACACTAGTATTGAGCCCTGAGGGATTCCGGTTACCTATATGGGGTTTAATCGCTTAAGCTAGTGGTTTTCAAACTTTGTGTGGCACACAAACAGTGAAAATCTCAAGGCACACCTGTATTAACCCATGAAGACCTGAAGCTGATTCTACATGTCTCCTAAATCTCAACAGTATTCTGAAAAACGTATGTTTCTATATCAGTGGTTCTCAAACTTTTTCATGTCAAGGACCCCCAAAATGATATGTATTTGGCCGCCGACCCCCATCAAAATATTTTGTTCCAGGGACCCCCAGAAGCAAAGATTTGAGTTAAAAATGTTAGCTTTAAAAATATATATATTCAAAGATTTTCACACATTTTCACGATTTTTCAAAAATAGCAGATCTACAAGCTCATAGCGCGGCACTCAGTGCCGCGCTATGAGCTTGTATATCTGCTATTTTTGAATAGCCCAAAGCGTAAAATAATGCTTTTTTAGCTCAAATCTAAAGATGACAAAGTTCCAGGTCTTAATGGGTTAATTACTGTGTGTACTGTGTGTGTGTGTGCGTGCGTGCGTGCGTGAGAGAGAGAGTGTCAGTGTGTGTGTATATAAACATCAGGGTACTTATATAGGGTTACTTGCACACATTTCCAGGTCAGGGAGTTTTTCGTCTCTCAGGCATGCTAAACATGACAGCACAGGAACAACTAACAACAATGACATCACCGTATAGTTATAGCTCCAGCGTGCATCACTGCATATCATTAGATATATTAAGCCAGCGTTCATGGCCACTCTCCATGTCATTCCTAACAAAAATTACCTTTATGGGTTGTTTTCTGATCCACATGCCATGCTAAAATGCCCATATTGGGTAATAAATTGCTGCTACAGTAACAGAACAGATGCTCTTTTTTTTCCCCCCCTTCGTCCGTCCAGGCCAGTCAGCCTCATGTTGTTTATCCAGTCGGGGATATAAATGCCAGCCCATAAAAATAGACAAAAGCATTCTAAAGATTACAGGACATGAGATCAGATGAAAAACAAAACGGTCGGAACGGACGCAGCCACCAACGCTCAGACCGCAACACAAAGAGGCCAACAAAAACATGGGTGTCCCACAATTAAAATGTAATCTATTATAAACTGCTTTCCAGTCGCAAACGTCTCTCTTGTTGTGTCCTTCTTGACCGATTCTTTGGGGTTATAGGAGTTCTTAAGCCCATATTGGCACAGATATATGGGATCTGTTTCAATTATAATCAAATGCAGTGCTGGGAAAAAGTACCCAAATGTTGTACTTAAGTAAAAGTATCAATATTGCAGAATGTGCAATGTAGAAATAGTAGAGAATTCAAAATTGACTTGAGTAAAAAGTACAAAAGTGTTGGTTTCACAATGTACTTAAAAGTACCAAAAGTAGAAAGTACTCATTATGCAGAATGTCCCATGTCACAGCCAGGTTTCAAATGTATAAAAATCATTTGAAAATAGCCGATCTACAAGCTCACAACGTGTCGCTTTGCGGAGCTTGCAGATCTGCTATTTTTGAAAAATCTTGAAAATGTGTGCAAATCTTTGAATAGATATTTTTTTTAAAGAACATTTGACACTCAAATCTTTGCTTCTGGGAGTCCCTGGAACAAAATATTTTGAGATGGGGGTCCGCGGCCAAATACATATCATTTTGGGGGTCCTTGACATGAAAAGGTTTTAGCACCACTGATATAGTAACATAAGTTTTTTCAAAAAACAGTTTTTAGAAGACATTCTAAAAACAGACATTTAGTAGAATCGGCCTCAGGTCTTAATGGGTTAATGTATGTTTTGTAAGAATAATCCCATATCTGATCCGCACGCAGCCAAATTACATATCGTTTTGGGGGGTCCTTGACGTGAAAAAGGTTTGAGAACCACTGGTGTATGTATACATACACACACACAGTACAGTTACAAGTATCGAATGTCATGTTGCCACTCAGGAATGTTGCCTCCAGTGATAATGTGTCTAAATGTGTCTCCTTCAGAGATGGGGAAACGAAGCAACGGAAAAAAACACCAACAGTGGTTGGAAAAGGTGTTGTACAGACATGCTCCACAGGTACGACGAGTCCACCGCAACATTGTAAAAAAAAACGGAAGCCAAACAAATACGATACGGCTCGCAGGTTTTTTTTTCTGCGGTGTGAAAAATGGGGCAATTGGGGGCGGGGGGAGAGGTTTTTCTGGTCAGGAAAGTGTGTCAGGAAAACACGGCTGAACGGGTTTGTGAAAAGGATGAGAAAACGTATCCGCACACGCACACACGCACACACACACACACACACACACACACACACACACACACACACACACACACACACACACACACACACACACACACACACACACACACACACACACACACACACACACACACACACACACACACACACACACACACACACAGGGATTAGAAAGGCTGCCTTTGAATGGAGGGGTCGTCCCCGGCAACCTACTGGCATCCCAAGTTTGTTTGCCCTCTTCGCAGAGGAGGAGAGGAGAGGGAAAATATTTGGAAGTTGGGGAGGAGAGGTTTTTTTTCGAGAACCTTAAAATCCCTTCGCCCTCCTTTCCCTCCTTAAACCCTCACGGACACAGCCTAAACATAAAAGTACTCATTATTAACCCATTAAGACCAGGAAGGGTACACATGTGTGTGTAATTTTTTTATGTCTTTGGCTATGCAAAAAAATAGCAGATATACAAGCACACACACACACACACACACACACACACACACACACACACACACACACACACACACACACACACACCTCAGAATCAAACATTGTACTTTTTACCCCACTACAATGATTAGAAAACTTTAGTTACTAGTTACTTTGTAGATTTTGATTATTATTACAAAACATACATTAACCGATCCACAAGCTCACAAAGCGTCACTTCGCGATGCACTGTGAGATTGTAGATCTGCTATTTTCAAAAAGACTTTTATACATTTTATACATTTGAAACCTGGCTGTTAAAATGGAACATTCTGCATAATGGGTACTTTTACTTTTGGTAGTAAAGTATATTTTGAACTTTTGTACCGTTACTCAAATACATTTTGAATTCTGGGCTTTTACTTGTAACAGAGTATTTCTAAATTGCAGTATTGATACTTTTATGTAAGTAAAACATGTGAGTACTTTTACCACCAAGGGAGAGCCAAGGGAGAGCAGAGGCAGTCTGTCTTGGCTGGCACCTCTGGATGCCCAGAGATGGAACTGGGCAGAGTGTACTAGTGGCCTGCCCTGGCATCCCACCTCCCCCCCCCCATAACACTGCCCCTCCATAGCCAGACTCCTGCACACCACACAGACAGCCCTAACATGGACAAGAAGAAGTGAATGGAACCGCTGTGCCGGGCCGGCCGGGGCCCCCGCCGGCGGCCTGCCGGGCCGGCCACAGAAACAAGGGAAGTCAGTGATTGAGGCTCTCTCTCCGCGGCGGCTCTGCAACTTCCTACCCAGTTACTGTAAACACTGTTCTAGCCACTGGGCTGGTGGTCACACTGACTGAAGACCACCGGAGTGTCGTCTGACTGTGTGGGGGTGGTGGACACGGAAGGGGGGGGGGGGGGGGGGGTCGTGATCTGACATGCAAAGAAGCCCCCCCCCGGGTTAATGTGTGGCTGTGTGTGTGTGTGTGTGTGTGTGTGTGTGTGTGTGTGTGTGTGTGTGTGTGTGTGTGTGTGTGTGTGTGTGTGTGGACGATGCCTTCCTGGGGGGGGGGCCCTAAACACGCTAAAACCCTCAGCAGACCACGAGATCAGCCGAGATAAAGAGACGGAGAGAGAAGGGGGAAAAAAAGTAGTTAAGCCAGGGGAGCGGAAAGAACAGAGAAACTGTACAGTTGTCCCGAGGGAATCTGTGTGTGTGTGTGTGTGTGTGTGTGTGTGTGTGTGTGTGTGTGTGTGTGTGTGTGTGTGCGCGCGCGCGCGTGTAGAATTTCGGGTCAGGCTCTGCATGCGTCAGATCTGGACACGTGCCATTCTGGATGCGTCTGAGCTTGGCGTGGTTTGGAACCGTTTGCCCCTCAGGCTCTCAGGCCCTGAACTTCTCTCTGCAGTTACTGTATAGAACACTGTCACTCATTTATGAGCCGTCATACACATGCTGCACTGGGCTTCAATGCAAGGAACAGCACATGACAGACAGAGAAAGACGTTTTGTTGTTTGGTGATGAATTTTTCAGTGGGAGAGCAGATCTGATCTCATCTCTTAGAACAGATTGGATCGTATGTCTCACTATCACTGCTCATTGCATTCCACTTTCCATCATCAACCCAAAGCCATGAGTCAAACGTCAGGCGGGTCAGCTTCAGCTAAGCCCAGAGCAAAAAAAAAAAGAAGCAGATCTACATCGCTCACAATCTGTGGCATTGCAACGTATTGTGAGCTTGTAGATCGGCTATATTCGGCACATTACATTACATTACAGTCATTTAGCAGACGCTTTTATCCAAAGCGACTTACAATAAGTGCATTCAACATAGGTAGGGAACAAAACTACTAATCACCAGAAGTCTTAAGTGCATTCTCTTCTAAAACAAGCATCTAAGAGTATACCTAGCGCTAAGGTAAAAGTGCTACATATCAGCTATACCTACTTTCTTAAACAGATACAGAGAGACAAATAGGAAAATCAAATGAGCAAGAGCTAAAACAAAAGTGTATCGAATAAACAAGATCCAATAAAACAATAAAACAAGAGCTTGTACAACTAATTAACAACAAGTACTGTGTAGGCAAGGCAGACAGTGATCTGGAAGAGGACTTGTCTGGTGGCGAGTGGTGATGATGTTAGTGTCCTGTCCTGAACATTAACAGGCCCGTTAGAGCCTGAATGGTCACTGTGCCATTGTCTTTGCTGGCTCTACTTCCTCGGTTTCCTGTTTACACATTTCTACCCAGATAGCATGATGTTCTTTTTGTGGTTTTGTAATGCCATCATGAGAGACTAATTTTAGCATCCCCCAGGAGGCTTTCACATCAGAAAGACAGGAGGCATGAAGGGCGCCTTGATGGCTCAGACACCAAGATCACGCATAAAAAAAATTGCACATGCATTTTAAGATGGTGCATCAGAGACAACAGCTGTCCGGGAGAAACCAGGAAGATATTTTTATAAAGATGAATACATGTACATGGAATGCACGGGTCCCACTCCAAACCCTTAGAGCCTAACGTTACCGCTTGAAAATCTTCACGAGGAGTCTGTGCAACATTGGTTCTCAAAGTGGGGTCCGGGGACCCCCAGGGGTCCTTGAGGGGGTTCCAGGGGGTCCCCAGCAAAATGTGTGAATAAAGCATCACAATAATTTTAACCTTTTACACTTTGGCTATTCAAAAATAGCAGATCTACAAGCTCATAGCGCGGCACCGAGTGCCGCGCTATGAGCTTGTAGATCTGCTATTTTTGAAAAAGTCTTGAAGATTCGTGCAAATCTTTGAATATATTTCTTTTAAGGCGAACATTTTAACGCAAATCTTTGCTTCTGGAGGTCCCTGGCACAACATACTTTCAGATAGGGGTCCGCGGCCAAATATATATCTATTTGGGGGTCCCCGGCATGAAAAGGTTTGAGAAGCACTGCTGTACAATATCTCCACAAAAGCTAATTCAACTCCCCCAAAGTTGCCTCTAACACACGCATGGACTCACTCACTACATAAATAATGATGTCACCATACCTGTGAGTAGCCTATATCATATTTGGACTTATTGCTGGCCAGATGAACCGATGAACCAACGTTATGAAAGATGTGTCGCTCGCAGACCCTTTGATTGCTCATTATTCTAAACAAAGTGTTCTATTCAATTGACGATGCAACATTTCGAGAAATCATTACGCACGTCGCACGCACTAACATTGCACATGCTGACATCATTGCTGCGTATGCGTTGCTATTCCTCATGGGCCTACCTGCAGATTATACCAGACACTTATTATGCTGACACTTTGCACCTTGATCCCCATGCACAACACGCTGACTTTAGTTGTTTTTGTGTTTTTCTTGCACCTTTAAGGCAGTGGTTCTCAAACTTTTTCATGTCAAGGACCCCCCAACTGGACACTTATTGGCCCGCGGACCCCCATTTGAAAAGATATGCCAGGGGGCCAGGGACCCCCACAAGAGAAGAGGTTTATGGCCCTATAGCAGTGATTCTCAACCATTTTAATTTCAAGGACCCCCATTTTGACATGCATTAGGCTACGGACCCATTTAATGGCATTTCTATCGCTGAAACCCCATTTTTGTTTGTAAAATCAATGTTAATTTAACTCTGAGAGTGTACAAATGGAACCAAATGGACCCTAACGGGTCCATTTGGTTCCATTTGTACACTCTCAGAGTTACAGGCCCATAAAGGGGTCCATTTGGTTTCTAACTATCCCTCATTTAGCTGGGGACCCCCTGGAACTCGCTCAAGGACCCCTGGGGGTCCCCGGACCCCACTTTGAGAACCAATGCTTTAAGGCCTTTGCAGACAGGGTACGATTTAACCAGCAGTTTTAACCGCATGCGAAAAGACGCACGAATCCAACTGGGTTCGATTGGAAAAAAAAATGCACCGCCGCAGCCACTTCTTGCCGCACGGCAAATTGGGAGCCGGTGTGCATGAGGTCATAGAGAACCATGTGTTCTTTAAAAAAAATGAAATTGTCAGTTTTTTTTCCGTGCGAAAAATCGCACCCCGTCTGCTAAAGGCCTTTAACGTCCATATCATATCAGGTGCAGTAAGTATACATCTGCTGCTATGCTCACGCACCTTTATGCCTTACCTCAGGTACTATGTGTAAATATGTAGATCATTTGTTTGTTTCCTTTGATTGATCTCTCCCCCCCCCTTCTTCCCTTTCATTTTTTATAGAAATAACAAAAAAAAAACGATGGAGCATGCAAAAAAATTTATAATCACCCACTGTTTTACACCTGTAATCCTGTGATTGCGAACGCGGAAGGAGGCGCGGCGAACCCTCCGACCAAGTGGAGCATACTATGACACTCGGCTCGGCTTGTGTGTCTGTCTGTCTGTGTGCAGTATGTGTGCAGCCGCGCCCCCATGTCACTCACGCTCTCATTGGCTGCCCCCATGTCACTCACGCTCTCATTGGCTGCCCCCATGTCACTCACGCTCTCATTGGCTGCCCCCATGTGACTCACGCTCTCATTGGCTGCCCCCATGTGAGTCACGCTCTCATTGCCTGCATGCACTACAGTGTGGCTGAAATCCGCCTGTGCCCCTGGGTGACTCATTACACTCCTCTGAGAAAAATATAGCAGCGACAGTCAAAAATAACACATCTGCAAGCATCTACACGAGTTCATCTATTGGGATATCTAAGAATTCCATGTCATTTGTGCATATTTCAGGCCGGATGGCAAGTAATTGCTCATTCCTTTCTATTCTTCTTATTGTTATTTTCGAGCTGCGTTCGCTTCCAGCGTTCGCGCGTCTTACTTGTGTGACAATAAAGCTGATTCAGATGTGATGCGGGGTGTGTGTGTGTGTGTGTGTGTGTGTGTGTGTGTGTGTGTGTGTGTGTGTGTGTGTGTGTGTGTGTGTGTGTGTGTGTGTGTGTGTGTGTGTGTGTGTGTGTGCGTGCGTGCGTGCGTGCGTGCGTGCGTGCGTGCGTGCGTGCGTGCGTGCGTGCGTGCGTGCGTGCGTGCGTGCGTGTGTGTGTGTGGAGGAACTCACCCTCAGAGTGTGTCTGACCACATCCTGCGCCTCCAGCTCTCCTTCCAGGATGCTGAGGAGAGTCAACAGCTCTGCTCTGCTCAGAGCCTCCACATTCATCATCTCCTACAGGAGACACATAGGAGAGGAGAGGAGAGGAGAGGAGAGGAGAGGAGAGGAGAGGAGAGGAGAGGAGAGGAGAGGAGAGGAGAGGAGAGGAGAGGAGAGGAGAGGAGAGGAGAGGAGAGGAGAGGAGAGGTACAGTAGGTAGGTAGAAGTATAGGAATGGAAGAAACACATTTCAGGAATCAGTCAAGAGGGTTTATTTGTAACTATTTATCAGCGGTGGAAAGTAACTAAGCACATTTACTTACGTGCTGTACTGTACTTGAGTAAAATTATGAGGTATTTGTACTTTACTTGAGTATTTCCAATTTCCAATACTTTTACTTCTACTCCACTACATCTCAGAGGCAAATATTGTACTTTTACTCCACTACAATTATTTGAAAACTTTAGTTACTAGTTACTTTCAAGATTTTGATTATTATTAGAAAACCTACATTAAAGGGGAAATCCACCCATTTTCAATATTTAACTATGTCATTAATATAGCATAAAGGAGTTGTGTGGAAATAAGAAAAAAGGTCCCCCCTTTCTGTGTTGCCTTGAACTGGAGGATTGATTTTGGGTTTAACATTGCAAATTACAACATGATGAGTCATCATGTTGTAATTTGCAATGTTAAACCCAAAATCAATCTTTTGATTTTGGGTTTAACATTTTTTGGGGAACTTTTTTCTTATTTCCACACAACTCCTTTATGCTATATTAATGACATAGTTAAATATTGAAAATGGGTGGATTTCCCCTTTAACCACTTCAGCCCTATATCAATTTCAGCCATTTGAAAATAGCAGATCTACAAGCTCACAATGCGTCGCGATGCGACGCATTGTGAGCTTGTAGATCTGCTATTTTCAAAAGATTATTCTTATACATTTGAAAACTTGAAATGGGACATTCTGCATAATGAGTACTTTTACTTTTGGTACTTTAAGTACATTTTGATGAGACGTTTAGACGTTAGTATTAGTAGAGGAACATGAATTTACAACAGTTCCCATATATCAAAGCAGATCCCCTAGTATTAATCTACTGACTATAACAATAAATGTTATGTTATCGTCCCAGATACACAGAGACGTCTGTGTGATGTGTTTACAATGAGTGCTGCAGAGCAACTGCTGTATGTTAAGTCCCGTGTTCAAGCTGCAATACATAACTTATTTTAGTAAAAGTAAAACGCAATTTTAACCAATAGCTAACACAACTGTGGTGTTTGTAGTTGGTCTACCTGCTCTTGGAAAAAGTACAAACAATTTTTACTTATAAATAAGTAAAAAAAATATCAATACTGCAATGTAAAAAGTCCTGAATCCAAAGATTACTTGAGTAAAAGTACAAAATTATTCGTATCAAAATGTACCAAAAGTGCCAAAAGTAGAAAGTATTCATTGTGCAGAATGTCTCATTTCACAAGTTTTCAAATGGATGTATAAAAATCATTCGAAAATAGCAGATCTACAAGCTCACAATGCGTCGCATTGCGACGCATTGTAAGCTTGTAGATCTGCTACTTTCAAAAGGCCAAAATGTATATAGGGCTGAAGTGAGTAATGTATGTTTTGCAATAATAATCAAAATCTACAAAGTAACTAACAAATGTAGACAAGATGGTACTGTATGAAGGTCGAACCTATCCTCTGCAAAAACTGCTTAGTGGCTTTTCTGTTACAACTCAACAGAAAACATTTCGGTGGTTGGGTTCGAATCCCAGGTTAAGGACATAGAGGTGCCAATTTTGCAGCTTCAATCTAAACCTGAGAGAGTGTACAAAATGGAACCAAACGGACCTTCAACGGGGCCCATTTGGTTCCACAAATGAACCCTGAAGATGTTTACTGTGTTAGGAGGACGGCGGGACAGAGCTGCATGGCCTCGGGTCCACTCTGTGGTCCCCGGGCAGGGTTGTGCTCAGGGTTATAAACAGGAACTCATTAGCATATCCGCATGTTGAGTCTCTCTCTGCGAAGCACTGAGGAACGGTTGTCTGTCCCTCGACTGTGCAATGTACAGCATCACTGTGCTCAGACTACTAAACACTGTGCGTGTCTGTGTGTTTTAACACATTCAATCCGGAGAACGCATCTGTGTCAGCTTTTTTATTTCTTTTGGGGTATTCAAAAATAACAGATCTACAAGCTCATCTGGCTATTTTGGGGGGAAAAATCTTGAAAATGTGTGCAAATCTTTGAATACATATATTTTTAAAGGGAACATTTGTAACGCAAATCTTTGCTTCTGGGGGGGTACCTGGAACAAAATATTTTGAGATGGGGGGGGGGGGGGTCCGCAGCCAAATACATATAATTTTGGGGGTTCCTTGACATGAAAAAACACTGATATTATAGCAACATACGTTTTTTAAGAAAAACTGTTCGGATTTAGAAGACATTTGTAGAATCCCCCAGAAGCAAAGATTTGAGTTACAAATGTTTGCTTAAAAAAATATATATATATTCAAAGATTTGCACACATTTTCACTACATAAAAAAAAGCAGATCTACAAGCTCATAGCGCGGCACTCGGTGCCGCGCTACGAGCTTGTAGATCTGCTATTTTTTAATAGCCAAAGAAATCTAAATATGACACAGATGCGTTCCCGGTTTTAATGGCTTAACACGCGTCTGATCTGGCTCTCACACCACACAGCAGCATCATCTCCAACTCATCCCATTTCTCAGTCTCCACCCTGCCTTGGCCTGTTGAATCATAATAGTCCTCTGTAAAGGCCTGGTCCACTCCGGACAGACACACAACACACACCTCACGCAGCTGACTTCATCCATAGCCACTTGACCCATTAAAGAGGAGTAGTTCACCCCAAAAACTACTTATTTTCTATCAATTACAGACCCCATTAAGCCTTGAAATCATGGATATTTTTTTTTATTTTTGTCGCATTGCTAAGAGGAAGAAATGCGGCAAAAAAAATAAAAATAATAATTGATAGAAAGTCATTTTTTGGGTGAACTAGTCCTTTAAGACCTGAGGCCAATTCTACAAATGTCCTTCTAAATCAGTAGTTTTCACACTTTCAAGATCTTTCAAAAACTTTATAAAAATAGCAGATCTACAAGCTCACAGCGCGTCACTTCGTGCCGCGCTGCAAGCTTGTAGATCTGCTATTTTTGAATGGCCAACGTTACACAATCTAAAATGACACAGATGCTCCTCTATACTAAACTTGACCCGAGTTGGCTGGCTCTGTACTTGGACTTGCTATTTTGTCTCTCTACGCCTATTCTCTTTGCCAAAAATAGCCGCTCTATTTCAGGTGAATGTTCCCCCCAGAATAATGCTAGGATGCTAGGGTTCAAAAAGGTTCAAATTCAAGTCAAATCACACACTCAAACACTCAACCACATGATCCCTCCCTATTAGCATCCCCTATTCTGGCGAAAATAGCAGATCTATAAGCTCACAATGCGGCACAACACGAAGAGATTTGGTGTAGAAGGGGAAAAAAAGGAGCAGCCCTGGGAGACCCAACTAAATATAGGTTTTTTTAAGTTGTTAAGATGTTTTATGTGAAGCAAACTGTGCAGCACTGACTGTGCCAAAGACAAAATGTTCCCTCAGGGACAATAAAGTTGAGCCTTGAATCTTGAACTTATACCAAGACTAAAATGGCAAGACCTGCCATCTCCGGTTTACTTCCCATATCTGCGCGAAGTAGGCGGACGCCTTTTTTAAGGAGACCGGAAGCAGGATGCACCAAGGGCGTATCGTCATGGAGGCCAACGGGGCCATGGCCCGGTCTATAAAACTCTGCTCCCCCAGGGGAAAGAAAAAAAATCAAAAAAAAATCAACATAACAACATTAGCACCCCTCACCCTATTCTGTTGTTGCCAACCACAGAAATTCGCCTTTGTTTTCAAATCGGGCTTATTTGCATTCGGCCGAATTGTTAATGGATGGCCATTAAAAACCGGTTTCCCCGTCAAACCGGTTCTCTTGCCAGGCACCAGCGGCTGCTGGTGGGGGGGCCAGTGGGGCCACAACCAGCAGCGCCCACCACAACGCCAGCAGCACCATACCAGTGCGCCCCTGCTCCCCGGATTCCAGCGGCGCAGTTGCGCCTACAGACCTCTCTGCTATCGTCGAGCCAGCAACTCAACCCAAACTAAGCCGCTTCCCAACTAGACTTGCATATTGTGTTTTATTCACGTTTCTCTCGCTTGCATTAACGCTGTTGGTAATTCTCAATAGACTGTCACTTATCAGCCATCGTTGCGCGAGCCCCCACCCGCCCCCCAGATTCTACCCCCCCCCCACCGTACGCTACTGGGTTGGAGTCCATTAAATCCAATGGAAGAGTGACGTGAACACAGCTTCTGAGCCACTCTTTAGCCCCATGGTCACTGAAGTAAATATTGGACCCGATCGTCACAAGCCACACAATATTCCCAAGATTTTCATACTTAAATGGCTTTTTTCAGAGAGACAAATCAGGAGAAAATCAACTTCATTATCAACCTTTCTCTGTCTCAGTAACACACTCTCGCGGGATCTAGCACCAGTAAACACAGGACATTCGCAATATTTGCCGTCAGATGCCAGCGCCCACAAGGAGACAAATTCTTTAAAAGTTTTTGTTTTTGTGTGTACCATTTCACCTCTAGTAACTCCAATTGGGATGGGGTATCTTCCTAAAAATCAACCATCTTTGACTTATATGCCATGTGACAGTACAACGTGATTTCCATGACATTTCATATTCCTTTCTGCATAGCAAAATACCACAACGTTGGCTGCTATGCAACCTACGTGGATATAGTCAAGATGACATGTTTTTATGATCACTTCTCTTACATTGTTTTGGTTCCTGTATATCTGCTGCGCTCCACAACATTCTTCCTCCCATCATCATCACCTCACCACACAAACCTCACTGCATTCTGCGGGTCGCCACTCAATCACAACACAACACTTAGGAACAAATGGATGGTTAGCTACTTGGTACTACTTGAATATGAGAGGGTCGGGTATCCACACACGCACACACACACACACACACACACACACACACACACACGGACGCACGCGCACACATACACGCACACACACACACACACACACACACACACACACACACACACACACACACACACGTTTGTATTACTATACTTGTGAGGACATCAACACTTTAGGACAGCCATGTTATGAATGCCATTTAAAAATAATAATTGCCATTTTAACCGTAAGCCTAACACCGAAAAACAGCAGATCTACAAGGAGCTTATAGATCAGCTATTTTTCGGTACACACACACACACACACACACGCACACATCATGCACAAATGCAATGCAAGATCATGGTCACAATTGTCTGTATGGCAAAAGTAGACAACCAGTTATGGATATAGGAGACAGACAGGCAACGTTTTTGTGCCAATAATGGCAGATACAGAACAATATTTACATTACTTTTAGCCAGTCCCAACAATCTGTAGTCCACGCGCACACACACACACACACACACACACACACACACACACACACACACACACACACACACACACACACACACACACACACACACACACACACACACACACACACACACACACACACACAGTTAAGTGTTAGTAATAGCCTAGTCTTGGCTGAGCCGTCAGGTAAGCTGCCACTTAAGCCCTATTTTTCGCTTATTTTCGAAAGAATGTTTACCTATGATGATGACATGCCCAAAATAGGAAGGTCAGGTTGAAAGCGGTTCACAGATAAACTCTCTAGCGGTATGTACGTGTAGATTCTGGACTCTGCATAAAACTTGATGTCTGATAGTAGTTCCGCAAGTGAAGATAGTAGTTAGATCAAGGGGCTTCAACCTTTTCAGGCCAAGGACCCCCTAGCTGAGAGAGAGATGAAGCAGGGACCCTACTCTATATTGTATAAAAGTGTGTTTTTCCCTCTACACCTATATCTCTTTGCCAAAAATAGCCGACCTACAAGCTCACAACGCCTCGCAGCGCAAGGCGTTGTGAGCTTGTAGATCTGCTATTTTTTGGCTAAAGTTCTCCTCAGAAAAGGGATGCTAAGGGTTCAAGTGGTTAATGTAAAAAAAGAAAATCATATCACAAAGATTTGGCGGACCCCCTGTAGTAACTCTGAGGACCCCCTATGGGTCCCGGACCCCCTGTTGAAGAGTTAGATAGTAAGTAGATTACACTGGCTTCTGCTGGCTTCGGCTAAATGGTTGATAGTTAGGAACCAAATGGTCCCTTAATAAAAGTTCTGTAACTACGAGAGAATACCAATGGAACCAAATGGGTTCCATTCACATACTCTCAAGGTTAAATTATATATTTTTTTCATTAGATTGGGGTGCGCCGTCCGTGCCAGAGATACAAATCCTACATAATGGGGGTCCGTGGGGCCCTAATGAATATCAAAGCGGGGGTACTTGAAATGAAAACAGTCGAGCATCGCCGTCCTAAACTAAAGCAACAGTAGCATATACTTCCCAACCCCTTCCGCCATGGAAAACCATATTAGCACCACATTCCTGGGATGCCCCTCGCCATGGGAATTGTCACACAAAGGTAATCCCTGAATCCCACTCATCATGGCCAACTGGTCTCAACTAACATGTGGCCTTCAGTGTTGCCATGTCCGCTTATTATGAGCAACTGTAGGGCTTGTTTTTCCTGTAAAGTTGCTTGTAAATATTGGTGGTTGTTGTGGGTTTTTTGGGCTTTTTTCCCTGATGCTGTTTAAACCAGTGGTTCTAACAACATTTTCATGTCAAGGACCCCCAAATTAATTGTCCGCGTATCCCCATCTCAAAACAGTTTGTGCCAGGGACCCCAGTACCAAAATTTTCATTTTTTCCCCCAAGATTCTTTGGAAAAATATCAGATCTACTAGTTCACAACGCGTCGCGATGCGACGTGTTGCGAGCTTGTAGATCGGCTATTTTCAAATAGCCATTTAAAGTGCTCATGTGTTAGTCGCTTCCTTTTGGGCTTGTTTTCATAGAACTGGTTGCTTATTTCTTAAACATGGCAACACTGGTCTGGCCTTCCGCAGTAGTCTGGCTGCATGAGCAACGTGGTCCTGCTGCAGATGATCACTAACCATGTTAACCATTTAAAACCTTCTTCATTCGTTGCACTAATAGGCCTCCTTTTATTCGCTAACCATCAGTGATTCTCAACCTTTTTTTTGTATTTCAAAGACCCCCAGTTTGATATGCAATGTTAACTTTGTTTGTTGTTGACTTTGTTTTCTTCTTTTTTTTTTAAATCTCTGTAATCTACACCAGGGGTCTTCAACCTTTTCAGGCCAAGGACCCCCTAGCTGAGAGAGAGATGAAGCAGGGACCCCCTCTATATTGTATAAAAGTGTGTTTCAGATTTTTCCCTCTACACATATATCTCTTTGCCAAAAATAGCAGATCTACAAGCTCACAACGCCTCGCATCGCGAGGCGTTGTGAGCTTGTAGATCTGCTATTTTTTGGCAAAAGTTCTCCTCAGAAAAGGGATGCTAAGGGTTCAAGTGGTTAATGTACAAAAGAAAATCATATCACAAAGATTTGGCGGACCCCCTGTAGTAACTCTGAGGACCCCCTAGGGGTCCCGGACCCCCTATTGAAGACCCCTGATCTACACTGTAAAATCCTCAGCGTTTACTTAACTTTATTAGGTACAAATTGGTCCGTTCATTTGGTTCCATTTGTCAGAGTAAGGTCTGGGACCCCAAGTTGAGGAACAGTGACCTTTTTTTTTTACTGGGGTCCCCCAGGGCTCTATATTAGGCCACCAATTCTGTTTGAGCTTTTTACTAAATATTTTTGGCTGAATGTTCGCCCCCCAGAATAGAGAAACTATAGGCTTCATGTGGTTTTAACTATCCAATGTGTCTATTTGTCTTGTTGTTTGTATGTAACGGTATGAAAAGTAACTAAGTACAGGTACTCAAGTGCTGTACTTAACAATTTTGAGGTTAGGGTTAAGTTATTTCCTTTACTTTGCTGGAGTATTTCCAATTTTCTGTACTTTTACTTCTACTCCTCTACATCTCAGAGTCAAATATTGTACTTTTTACTCCACTACAATTATTTGAAAACTTTTGTTACTTTGTAAAACCACTTCAGCCATGGCTATTTGAAAATAGCTGATCTGCAAGCTCGCAAAGCGACAGGTTGTGAGCTTGTAGATCTGTTATTTTCAAAGGATTTGTATACATTTGGAAACATGTGAAATGGGATATTGTGTATAATGAGTACTTTTACTTTTAGTACTTAAAGTATATTTTGACACCAATACTTTTGTACTTTTACTCAAGTCAATTTTGGATTCTGGACTTTTACTTGTAACAGAGTATTTTCTACATTGCCGTATTGATACTTTTATTTAAGTAAGAAATGTGAGTACTTTTACCACCCCTGGTATGTAATGTATGGCCTGGCTGGAAGCAATGTTTTGCAGTCACAGTGATTTCTCAGAAAGGAAAAACCAGATGGATTTACAACTCAATAGAAACACAATCACGCCCATTAAGGCAAACACTGATCTGTGTGTGCCAAAAGGAAACTCTCTGTGTAGTGTGTGTATCCTCCCTGTGGTGTGTGTGTGTGTGTGTGTGTGTGTGTGTGTGTGTGCGTGCGTGTGTGCGTGCGTGCGTGCGTGCGTGCGTGCGTGCGTGCGTGCGTGCGTGCGTGCGTGCGTGCGTGTGTGTGTGTGTTCTGACACAGCCTTCTTTAACTTCATTGTGTTTTCTGCACCATCTCTGCATTTCTCACCAGCAGCAGCAAATACATCCTAAAACAGGGGTCTTCAACGTTTTCATGCCAAGGACCCACTAGCTGAGAGAGAGATGAAGCAGGGACCCCCTCTATATTGTATAAAATTGTGTCTCAGATTAACGTTTGCTGCTCTTTTTTCCCTCCACACCTATAACTCTTTGCCAAAAAATAGCAGATCTACAAGCTCACAACGCCTCGCAGCGCGAGGCGTTGTGAGCTTGTAGATCTGCTATTTTTCAAGTGGTTAATGTAAAAAAAAAAAAGAAATCATATCACACAAAGATTTGGTGGACCCCCTTTAGTAACTCTGAGGACCCCCTAGGGGTCCCGGACCCCCCGTTGAAGACCCCTGTCCTAAAACATACTGAAGCCAGACTGAGAGCCCCTCATCCAGCAGACAGACAGACAGACAGACAGACAGACAGACAGACAGACAGACAGACAGACAGACAGAAACCAGGGGGGAGATCAGATAGCACAAATTGTTCAACACAAGAAAGACCTGCTGTTCAGCACCAGCAGCAGAGAGGATCCACCTGCTATGCTGGGCTGGAACCCCTTTCTTTGTCTCACCATGAGAGACTATTAAATAAATCACTACATGTTCTGTCTCTGCTAGAATAGATCACTGAATGGAAACAAAGTCTCACACAAAACACACTTAACAGTCCCTGGACGTGTGATAAAGGCTGAATTAATACCGCATCAATATCAATTAGGTTACTGTATCACCACCACACACCCTTTATCCAGATGAAAGGCTCAACCGGGGGAACAATTGATTCTAATAGGCTAATAGGTATACCTAGGCTAATATATATTTTAAGATATTGCACATTTTTCTGGGCTAGCCCAGGAAAATGATATATATATTTATTAATCAAAGTCCTTTGGGCTACCTAGAGCATCATTCTGGCTGCAGTTAAAGTTTCACCCTGCCTTACATACATGATCCTAAGGTTATGAAGCCCCTGCTGTTGCCAACATGTTTAAGATGAGACAGACCTGTCTTTACAGACTTCTTAATATCTCTTGCATGTTGCTTTCTTGTAATACATCTTATAAGAATATGAAACGGTCATTTAAGCTTTATGTCCTCTAAAATAAACCAACCTTCATGCGCTCCGTCCCTCCGCCTGCATCAAGTTTCTCCCAGTCCCAAAATAAGCCTGTTCCTCCAGACCACACCATGAATCAAGGCACAGCCATAGAAACCACCCCGGCGATCAGCGCTGAGACTCGGACTGGAAGTGAAGAACAAGACAGCCAGCCTATGGATGGAACCGGCAGCCAACGGGTCTGGCCAATGCGCGCAGCTTTACGCATCGGGGTAGACCGTTGCCAGATTTTGCGACAGAAATAAGCAACCAGGTCCATGAAAACAAGCCCAACTAGAAAAAGTGATTGATTGATTGATTGATTGAATACTTTATTTAGAAAAGACATGGAAACAGTACATGGAAGTACAATTCACAATACAAGGTCCTCTAAACTGGATCGCTCATAAAAACACAGTGGCTTATTTAAAATAAGCCAACATGATGACATTTAAGAAAACCGACAAATATACACTATGCAGAACGTCATACGATCAGCTTACAGGTTACTGGTATGAAAAACAAAAAAATATGTACAATAGACAGTTCGAGGAGGAGGAGGGTGTGTGTGTGTGTGTGTGTGTGTGTGTGTGTGTGTGTGTGTGTGGGGGGGGGGGGGGGGGGGTAGGTTAAGACTTTGACAGGGGCCAGTTTCGAATTGCAGCCTCCTGAAGGTGTTTTTTTAGGGCAGTTTTGAAAGTGAGTAGGGTTTCACACTCCTTTACTCCTTTAGGGCATTCCACACTTTTGTTGTATGGCATGATAAAGAGATAATTTCCTTGTTTGTGCCAAATCTAGGTTGAACATGATCTGTGGAGCTGCCTCTGGTGTTATAATTATGGACTTCATTTACGTTTTTACGTCATTTAATTATTTTGACAGGTACATGGGGATCCCAATGTTGTGGTGTGTCTTGTAGACCAGGCCCATTGCAAGTTGCTGTACTCTGTCCTCAGCAAAGTGAGCAGGGGGATGGGTTGTATGTTTGAAGCCAAGAAGTAGCCTTACCAGTTTGTTTTGGGACGTCTGGAGCCTTATTTTTAAGGCCTTAGTGGTGTTGTGATACCATGAGAAGCATGCATAGTCGAAATGACCTTGAATGAGACCTCGCCAATCTGGGATATGAAAAATCGGACGGATCCTTTTTGATCACTTGACTATAGAGATACTGTGTACTGATTTGCGTGATATTTGGAAAATAAATCCAGGAGTAATATACGCTGCATGCATGATTTCTGGCATTTTGTTCAAAACGGGCCACTCCTGCAAACTTTGGAAGCCAATCAGGATGGAATATGAAAAATCCGACAGACCCGTTTGGTTTAATGACTATAGAGATACTGTGTAGTGTACCGATTTGCATGATTTGGACAAAATCTGTAGGAGTAATACATAAAAAATAGCAAAAATCAGCCTCCTTGTGGCGCTATGTGAAAGATTTCAGATGTTCTGCTCTGGCATCCAGGGAGTGTATGTGCACAGCTTCACGTCGATCGGCCCAACGGTGCCGGAGATTAGCTGGTCACAGACTGACACACACACACACACACACACACACACACACACACACACACACACACACACACACACACACACACACACACACACACACACACACACACACACACAGACTGACACACACACACACACACACACACACACACACACACACATACGGACGGACGGGCGAACGGACGGACGGACGGACACGCCGTGATGTAACATGTTGTGAGCTTGTAGATCTGCTATTTTTTTTTTTATCTCGAAAATAAAGTGAAACATTTTGAATACTTTTTGAAACATTTGAAACTCAAATCTGGTGGTACGGGGGTCCCTGGCACGAAATACGTTCAGGAGTGGGGTCCTTGGACAAATACTAATTTGGGGGCCCTTGACATGAAAATGTTTGAGAACCACTGGTTTAAACAACAAGCCCAAATAAGCAACTACACTTTAGAAACCAGCCCAAAAATCCGCAACCTGCAACCACAAGCCAATTTATAATCGCTTAAATAAACAGACATGGCAACCCTGCATGGGGGGAGGGGGTTTGGGAGAGGAGGCGTTCCCGTTCCCCTGCCCTGTGTGAGGGGAGAGTAGGCGTTCCCATAGAGTTATGGGCGTTCCCCTGTCCTGTGTGAGGAGAGGGGGCGTTTCCATAGAGTTATGGGCGTTCCCCTGCCCTGTGTGAGGAGGACAAAGCTCTTTGTTTGATCCTCCAGTTCGGTTTTGGTCCCAGCAGTAGCAGCAACAACAACGTGGAGTTTCAGCCACAATAATATGGTTGAATAATAATACAATGCCATGCCATGTCTCTGTCCATCGGTTTTTGTCTAATTTATAGTTTCTTGGTTTTCCAAGTATGTTGTTTCCCGAGGATATAGAATCATTTTGAATTTTACGTCCACTAAATAAGTAAGTTACAAAATGCGAAATGCCTCTTAAATGGTACTCTCTTGGCCCGGACCGGACACAATCACACATGGCTGTCTCGCGGCACTCTATCTCCCCTTAGTGGCTAAAACACAGTATTATAACTATCTAGCCTCCTCCCACGGTCTCCACACAACCCAGCAAAAATCTACCTTAGCCTTAGGCCTACTCAAACGAGGTGAGTCAGTCAGTGTTGATGTTTGCAAAAAAATGTTTCCACGGTTGCACACATTCCCTATTGTTTGTACGTACATATTTACCTATTATTGACCTGGTTTGAGGACGAGGTGCCAGCCTGGTATAATATATTCACATTATGTAGGCCTAGTAGTTCTACTAAAGATTTCCACCCATTACAACAGCATTAGCAGCACTGTGTCATGTATTCAGTGGGCCTCTTGAGTATGTTGGTGTGAGGTGATGATGCAGCATAAATGACTCTCTGGACAAGGATAGGTGGGCACCAAGGATTGGGCACTTGTTAAATTGTTTACAATAAGGCACAGTGTTAAAGGTAGGGTACGATTTTCTTTGGTTAAAATAAGTGTTAAATAGCTCTATATTGTGATAGTACTCATTGCTATAGAGTGTTTGTTCAGTATTAGGAGTCTCCTTGTCTCTCCAGCTCTTTATTAAACAGAAAATGCATTTTCGTTTCAGTTTCATTTCCGATGTTATCCAATCAGGATAGAGAACTCAATCAGGATATAGATTAAACAAGTGAAATTAGAAGTGATGACAATACGAAATGAGCAGACACAATTGGAACTGGAACACTATAAAATGAAGCTTAAAAATGGGTACTTTCTCTTGATTGGCTGAGATTTTGACACATACTGGAAAATGTATTTTCTGTTTATTAAAGAGCTGGAGAGACGGGGAGACTCCTGTTACTGAACAAACACTCTATAGCAATGATTACTATCAATTAAGGTCTAATATTTCTACAATTGCTACAAAACCTGTACATCCAGTCATTTTGGGGCATAAACAAGATAAGATCAAATTAATTCTGATAATGATATACTGTGCATGTTCACATCATGTATACTTTATAGCAGGGGTCTTCAACCTTTTCAGGCCGAGGACCCCCTAGCTGAGAGAGAGATGAAGCAGGAACCCCCTCTATATTGTATAAAGTTGTGTTTCAGATTCAACTTTTTTTGTTTACTTGGTCTGCTCTTTTTTTCCCTCTACACCTATACCTCTTTGCCAAAAATATATGCTATTTTTGGCTAAAGTTCTCCTCAGAATAGGGATACTAGGGTTCAAGTGGTTAATGTGAAAAATAAAATCATATCACACAAAGATTTGGCGGACCCCCTATAGTAACTCTGAGGACCCCCTGTTGAAGACCCCTGCTTTAAAGTTTACACTAGCCTGGAATGGTCTCACATCTCATTGCAATGCACCAGCGTTCCACTAGAGGTCAGACTTTGACAATGTTGAGTATAATTTATGAACACAGAGGGGAGCTTGTTTATGTAGTGGGTGTGTGCAGAGATGGACAGTGAGATAGCAACTGGGAGGAGTGCTTCCCCTTGAAACAATATCCAAATCCAAACAGTTTAAAGGAGGCCATCTATTCAGTGAAGTAGAAAACAGAGAGGCCTGGCAGTTGCTTGTGTGTTTGTGTGACAGCTATGAGCTAATGGTTATGTAGATAGACCATACAGTAGTTGTTGGAATGCAGTAGCAGAAACCTGTTGGGTGTTATCTTTCTTAGACAGAGAGTTGCTATCTGTGCTTTCATCTATCAAGCAGTCATTGTTGAACTCTGCACAGAGAACTCGTACTCTGTGTACACACAGCTCATGTAACAGTGATGAAGCAAAAAATCTTTGTACTTATTCACACTCTATTTCTAGTATGTGTTTCTAAAGTTTTTTATCCAGTATTTTGCATCTATCAATCTTCTATCTCATACAGTAAAACCCAGTGTGGTAAATGTAGCCCTTTCTGGAATTGACTACTACATTCTAAAATATGTTATTCCATAATTCTAATATTTCTATTTACCATGGTGGTCAACTTAATAATCACTCTATAATATGATATAATCACTTTATTTATAAAAATGGTTAGAGATTACAGAAAAACAAGCTCACAACGCCTCGCGCTGTGAGCTTGTCGATCGGCTATTTTCAGCAAAAGCTTTCCCCACAATAACAGAAAATACACCAGCATAGGGCCTTTAAGTGGTTAAGGCACATTTTCAAACTGATAAAAAGTATGACATGAATCAAACACTGGAAAGGGAAGAATTGGCAGGCTAGTACAGAGTTGAAGCTAATTCATACTTAGTCGCACATGCCTTTCAACAAATGGCGCTCGACAAAAGTGAGATAATATTGATAGTAAGTGTCAAAGTGTTGAGTGACAGGGCATATTATTAGCTTTTAGCAGGTTAAGCAGCCACATGTGCTCTTGGAATCAACTTGAGTTTGATTGGTTCCTTGGGTGTTGTGAAGCCATCAACTCCTAGCTCCATTGGAATCTGGAGAAACACAAGTAACATCACAGATGATTAAAAGTGGCGTTACTGTTAAGTTATTTATTGTAGTCGTGTAGTCGTTGCCATAGAGAGTTTGTTCGATAACGGTGTCTCCAGGTCTCTCCATCTATTTAGTAAATAAATAGATGGATAATTCAGGATACATGATAAACAAGTGAAACTGGAAGAGATGAAACCAAAAAAACAAGTAGACAAAATTGGATCAGAATTACTATCAGAATTTAAGCTGATAAATTAGTTCTCTCTCCTGATTGGATGACATTGGTTTCCCACCTGGAAATGTATTTTAAGTTTATTAAAGACCTGGAGAGACAGGGAGACGCCTGTTACTGAACAAACTCTCTATAGAGCAAGGATTCCTATCAGAATTAGAGCTTTAACTTTTTAACAAAACACTTTTTGTTTTAAAGGGATAGTTCACCCCCAAAATTACTTGTTTTTTATCGATTAGTCACCCCCACAGTTTTTGTTTTTGTCGCATTCCTAAGCCAATAATTTCATGACCGGCAGCGCTTTCGTTTTTTTGGGGGTGAACTATCCCTTTAACCAAAGAATATCACTTACAAGCGCATTTCAAGCGACCACGAAATAAACATTCAAATTATCCCAATGCATAAGACAACTACGCAGCAAAGTCCAGAGTGCTCTCCGTTTCCGGGTTAAATTCCCACTCTGGAGTTTACTGTGTAGATAGCAGAATGTCTTCTCACCACAGTCTCCTTGCAGGTGACGATGGTGAAGTTCTGAATGAGCTCCACCACGGCTAACTTCAGCGACAGGATGGCAAACCTCATGCCGATACAGTTCCTTGGCCCTGCTCCGAAAGGTAGGTAGGCATACGGATCTATGTTGTCCTTGTTTTCTTTGCTGAACCTAAAGATAGAGAACATAGAATAGGGGTTTGAAGGGTGGTTTGTATGAGTGCAACATACTCCAACCGAACAAGACGTTCTTCCCGTTTCAAAAGGGCTTGCCGAATTGAAGAAAGAAACTTTTTTTGTTTACTTGGTCTGCTCTTTTTTTCCCTCTACACCTATACCGCTTTGCCAAAGATAGCAGATCTACAAGCTCACAACGCCTCGCAGCGCGAGACGTTGTGAGCTTGTAGATCTGCTATTTTTGGATAAAGTTCTCCTCAGAAAAGGGATGCTAGGGTTCAAGTGGTTAAGGTAAAAAACAAAATCACATCACACAAAGATTTGGCGGACCCCCTGTAGTGACTCTGAGGACCCCCTAGGGGTCCCAGACCCCCTTTTGAAGACCCCTGCTGTAAACTGAAAAAAAAGGGCACTTCTGGTCAAGAGGGCAAAGGGCAGGTGCCCTAGCACCACCTAGAGTCTATCTGTGCGCGTCCCTGATACTACCTTTCAGGTTTGAAGGCTTCGGGCTCAGGCCAGAGGGAGGGGTCGCGGTGTAGAGCGTACACGGGCACGGCGACACAGGTTCCTTTGGGGATGGTCACGCCGTTGATCTCCACCGAGCTCTTGGCTATTCTCTCCAAGCGGTTGGCGATGGGGTACAGCCTCTGGGACTCGTTTATTACCATGTCCAGATACTCCATCTGCGGCAGGCCTTCATACGTTGGTCTAGCCTGGTGGTGGTTGATGGAAACAAAACAACAACATAGTTTTAAATGTTTTAAAAGAAAAGAAAATAAACAGCAAAATGTAAATATAAACGCGCATATTTAGACAGGATTTTTGGATAATGTTTTCACCTGCTGCTTTTTTTTTTTTTTTTTACTTTGTTTATTGGGTTTCCACAGCAGGATTCAGCATTAAAGGCATATGATCAGGTACATAAAAGCTTCCTAATGCAACCAATAAAATACAAAAGCTCAATAAACACATTGAATTATCACCCCAAAACATGAAGACATAAAATTAAAGACATAAAATTAAAAAAAATATATATACCACCTGCTGCTTTTTGACGGATAAAGTCTTTTCTATAATTTTTGTTATACCTGTTTTTACATGCTTGGATACTAGAAATACTGTCCTTGGGTGTTTTGAAAGGCACTTTAACTGTCACGTATTATTATTATTATTATTATTATTGTTATTACACTTATTATTATTATTATTACCCTTATTATATTAGTAGTAGTAGTAGTAATAGTAGCAGCACTGAACAGTCAGAAGAGGATGAGAGAGAAAGGGCAGAAACATTACCTTGTCTGGGAAGGCCTGGTCGACCTCGTCCTGTAAGATCTTCTGTTTGTCAGGGTTGATTGCCAGATTGTGAGCCAAAAAGCAGAGCGTGCTGCTGGTGGTCTCGTACCCAGCAAAGATGAAGATCATAGCCTGGGATAGGATCTCGTGATCTGTCAGGCCTGTCAGACGAACAAACCACATGCCTCAAAACCAAGATTACAAGATCACATATCTCATTGTGGCAAAGTTAACTATCAGCATAGCTGAGCATTGTGAGTATTCATTTTTCATTTTCGGAATGTGGTGTACAGTAACTTAAGTACATGTACCCATTGTGAAATGGCACATTCTGTATAATGAGTACTTTTACTTTAGAAAAAAAAGTATATTTTGATGCCATTGCTTTTAAATTCTTAATACCGAACTTGTACTTGTAACAGACTATTTCTACAATAGGATATTGTTACTTCTACTTAAGTAAAACATTTGAGTAAGTCTTCCATCACTGGGTTTCATACTGTACCTTTCTGGGTCTCCTTGTCATCTTTGGTTTTCTCAGAACCTTGAGAGTCGACCATCAACTGCATGAAGTCCACTCGGTTCTGCCGGATCAAACACAGTTAGATACTGGGTCACGCTGTCTGATATGTAGTGTAAATTATATTTTTGGTTAAAGCAAAAATAGTTGAAGGGATATTTCACTTTCAAAACAAGCCAGGTCCGCCAAATACATATCATTTTGGGGGTCCTTGACATGAAAAAGTTTGAGATCCACTGACTTACTGCACCTTTAAACATCTTCAAATAAGTGTAAAAAACACATTGTGGCATTTACATTGTGGTCGTTTATGTTCCGTTCGCCTTTAATCTTCGCCAGAAAGTTGTAGAAGAATTGGGACACCTCAGCAGGGAAGAGCGAGATGTCAAATTTGTCAAAGAGTGGTGACAAGAATGGAAACAGAACTGAATTGGAACGAAAAGACAGAATGTGAATTGTAAGTGCAGGTCTTAGCAGAAAAATATCACAGACAGCGCTGGTTATAAGAACATGGTGGTGGAACGTGGTGTAAAGTAACTAAGTACATTTACTCAAGTACTGTACTTTTAGACCGGGAAAGAATCAGTGTAATGTTTTGATTTCTTTGGCAGATATACAAGCTCATAGCGTGGCACTGAGTGCCGCGCTATGAGCTTGTAATTATTATTTTTTTAAATCTTGAATATAATCTTGAATGAAATATTTGAATATATATATATTTTAAAGTGAACCTGCTTTACTCAAATCTTCAGAAGGAGCGAGTGCATTTTCCATGGTGCATTTTTTGTGGTGCATTTATGTGGCGCAACGGTACTGTCATATTCCTGCTCAGTGTTCAAATTTCTACACATCTAAAAATGTGTTTGTTTGCATGTTCTCCCCGTGTCTCCTAGGGTAGTTAATACCCTCACAAAAACATGTAGTAATCCTGGTCACTATACTGCCTCCCCCTGGTCAGCCGGGGCGCCTGATGGAGGGGAAAGGAACTGGTTGGAATAACGTGTTCCTTCCACACGCTACGTCTAACCAGGGAAACTCCCCCCTGTCAGGTGACAAGAAGGTCAGTTGGCTCTAATGCATGAAGGAGGCATGAGCTCGGCCCTGGCCTCCCTAGGCTGGTGGGGGGAGTGTAGTGTCCAGGATCACTCAGCAAATTGGCACCGGGTGAAAAAAGGGTTACAAAATCGAGGGATAAAAATGATAAGTAAAAAAAAAAAGACATCTATAAATGACACACAGCGTTCCCGGTCTTAATGGGTTAAGTACAAAATGAGTGAGTACTTCTTCCACATACCGATGAGCACAATCATGGGGTTGAGGAAGTTGAAATTGACCATCTTCTTGATGTTGCTCACAAACGGATCTGCCGGGTTGTTGATGGAGTCAATGTCCACACTGAAGGCAGTGCTGGTTACGACATCCATAGCGTATGGTCCAAATACACTATGGGGAAAATAAAACCCACATCAAACTATAGGGCTACAGGGCAATATGTGAATATTTATCTCAATATCGTGTTATGAGACTACTAGATATCATCTGAGATTTTGGATATCATTATATAACATAAGTGTTGTTTATTTTTATCTGGTTTTAATCATTTAAGCCTTATTTCATACTTCCCCAAATTATATTTTTTTCTAAATGACCAAAAATTGCTATTATTGTCACAATATGATATTAATATTAATGATTAATATTAACCACAAAAAACTGAACTTTGAACATTCAGTGGATTTTCTGTGGTCTGGGGTTTTCTGAATAATTAGGCTGAAAAGTAATCTGTGATTGGCCTTGACTTTTGATATACTTTTGAATAGCCACATTAACAAAAACTGTTCACCAATATTTGTAGTTGATTGACTTAATTGGATTAGACAAAGTAATCATAGCTCCAAACCAAACCAAAGCTCAACTCACTCCTTAACTGGTATGGCCTCTCCGGCTTCTGTTCTCCTGTGAAGGTCCTTAATCATGTTGTTGGAATGGTTCATCATGATTTTATACATCTGTACGAAGAGGAGAGAACAAATGGGTTCCCAGAGGTTGAATGAAGTTTCATGAAGCTTCATGAAGTTTATGTGACACGTGAGCTCTCATAAAAGATGGCTGTTTTAGCATTTTTCAATCTTTCCAGAGAAACAAATCAAATCCTATATTAAAAATGGCCTCGTCCTTACCTCTTTCAGTCGCCCGCTGGTGAACGATGGAGAGAGCACACTACGGATCCTCTTCCAATGCTCGTCTTCTACAACTGACACTGCATCAGCCAGGGGTCCATTTAGCCCAATGTCCTGAACCACAAACACACACACACACACACACACACACACACACACACACACACACACACACACACACACACACACACACACACACACACACACACACACACACACACACACACATATACACACACACACACACACACACACACACACACACACACACACACACACACACACACACACACACACACACACACACACACACACACACACACACACTTATAAATTATATAGGATGGCTACAGTATCTCACAATGTGAACCTAGATCATTGGCTCCCAACCGTTTTTCCTTGGAGCTCCCCCCCTCGTACATCTGACAAATGCTGAGACCTAGGCCTGTCACAATTATTTTATAATATATTTTTGCATAATCGTCATAATCGTCATAATCAATTCCATGTTAAAAAATGTCATATATTTTCAAAAAATGTCAGAAATAGTGGAAATAGCAGATCTACAAGCTCAAAACGCGTCGCAACAGGTCCTGATCTTGTGCAACATAAAAACATCTTGGACTACCTCCAAACAGACCCCTAGGGGGGTCCCCACGTGATTTGGTGGGGGTGGGGGGGATGGGGGGGTTACCCAGATGACAGAGGAGTGACAATTTAAGGACTTTTAAGATCTTTTTAATACCTCACCTAATATTTCAAAAAGAAAAAGACCATCAAACTGCATCAAACTATAATATAAAAACCTGTCAAACATTGGCCAGAATTGTCAAATAATATAAGAAAGAAACAAAAAATAGCAGATCTACAAGCTCACAATGCCTCGCAACAATATTTATCTGAGGAACTAAATTGAATGCCTCAACTCCCTACAATTCCAAGTGCTTGTCAGGCTGTGGGGGGGGGGTCTCCAGTTCAAATATGATTATTTTGGGGGGGTCATGGCAGGGGCGCAGCCATGGGTGGGCCTGGGTGGGCCTGGGTGGGCCGTGGCCCACCCACATAGAAAGTTGGCCCACCCAATCGATTTTGCAAAAAAAAAAAATGTTTTGGGATATATATATATATTTTTTTATAATATATGTTTTTGATAATAAATAGGTAAAATCAGGCAAAAATAAGAATTCAATAACCTAACCCTAACCCATCCCTAACCCTAAAACCGAAATAAAGTAACAAAAACAAAAAAAGAAAAGTCTAAAAATCCGCCCAAAAACCACACATTTTCGCACGTGCACAAGGGGCGGCGTGCCCACCTGCTCCTGCCTAGGCCCAGCCTATAGTAGCGTTCTGGCTGCGCCACTGGGTCATGGCCTGAAAAGGATGAAGAACCACTGCAGTAGATGATGGTGGTCAGAATGACACGGTGACTAATGCATGATGACATACTGTACTGTGAAGTGTCCTTACCCGCCTGTTTGTGAACACAGAGTAGCATTCCTTCACCAAGATGGCTTTGATCATGGCTGTGTCCATCACGCCCATCATTGGCTGCCTGCCGTCGAAGAACCTGCAGGAACGATTAGCTAATAAGCTGCAAAGTTGCATGACTGAAAGGTGCAGGAATGACCAAGGTCATTTTTTGACAATTCTACTCTTATTAAGAACGATTAATTGAGATTAAGAACAACAGATCAACAAGAGTAAAATGGCATTTATATTAATTTGTTCTTATTCTCGTACATACTATCCTTGTATATTAAGCTAGGCTATTTCATATCGATTCTTATCCTTAGGAACGATTTTTTGATTATTATGACCTATCCCTACTACAAAGTAAAATCCTCAGTGTTCATTTAAGTCTGAGAGTGTACAAATGTAACCAAATGAACCCGTAAGGGCTGGTCCATTCGGTCACATTTGCATGTTTATCGTTCATAAGCATGTTTTTTTGTGTGCAAAATATTACACAATATTACAATGCACACATTCACTCCAACATGCACTCAAACTTACCCCCACACCTTGCCATACTTCTGGAAACACTCCATGTCAAAATTATGGACACCCTACGAGATGAAATCAGAGAAGTCTTTTAAGTTTCAGAAAAACATCTCAAATCGTTGTAATAATATCAGGAGGCGACTCACTCTTGCGTACTCCAAAAAGGTCCCAATAAAGGGCCATGGCTTTGGCCCTTTTATGCCGGTGTTCTTGAAAAATCCATACGGTGCATATCCATACCTGATAATAATGTAGAGACAATTATGAGTCTACTAGTTACTAGTAATTTCCCATAAACAAGTATATCCACCATGGCTATGTGCAGACCATTTTTGCATGGGGTGAACACTTTGGTTGATGTTTGAGTTGTGTTGTTGCCTTACCATGATGTAACTGGGCAAGAAATCAAACAATAATTGCTCCATTGATAATTCAAAATCCGTTACATTGTACGTCAATGTAGAGGCTCAGGAGGAGCTCTTTTAGCCTGTAAACAAACGCAAACAAAGCTGATTCTGACAATATAGAACATCATCAAACCCAGTACTATTTGTTGTTTTTTTAAATATCAACTTCCTGTTGATTTCACTATTTGAAAATCCAGATCTGCAGATCCAGTCCGGCTTTTCTTCCTAATATAAATAGCTAATACAACAGTAAGTTTACATTTTTATTTAAAAAACAAATAGTACTGGGTTTGGTGATGTTCTATACTGTCAGAATCAGCTTTGTTTGCGAGTAATTTTTGATTTCTTGCCCACCTTTGGAGTTGCATCATGGCAATTTCACCACAAAGCCCAAACCTAAGTGTTATAGCCCTTTAAGCCCTGAAATTGCTGAAGTCTACAAGCTCACAACGTGCCACAATGCAACTTGTTGCAAGCTTGTAGAAGGTTATTTTGCTATTTTTGAAAAGTATAAAAAGAAAAATGTGTTTATGAAAATGTGAGCCTTATAATGACAAGCCCAAAATTGGCACGCCAGGTGAAGTGGTTAATTGAATGTATGGTTGTAGACAAGAAAACGTGTGTGTCATATGTCACATGTATAGAAAACGTGTCTATAACGTGTGTGTCATATGTCACATGTAGTTGGATGGGTGTGGAGTGAGATCCAATCAGATCTAAAATCAGATTAATCTGAAAATAAATAAATAAAAAACATTCAGAGGTGGAGAATGTATGCATAAAATAACTGAATTTGAGGTTAAATAAGAACACAAGGGGCTGGCAATTGCCATCCGCTCTGGGTGGGACCCCAGCTGCAGACCTGGTCCACCTGTCTGGACCTAGTGAAGCTCCACCCATTTTGACCTACATGATGCATTGTCAAACGCTAAGGGGGACATGCTTTTAAAAAAGAAAAAATGATCAGTGGACATTCTTGTATTGCATAACCAACCAGCTTGGGGAGGAACCAGGAAAATAAAATGGATAAACTGCCAGCTCTGCTTACACTCTTATATTGGCATTTATCTGCATTTTACAGCTAGCATAATTGCTTATTAACAGTAGCACTCCCATAATTATCACTCTGATAGTGTTATCGTGGCTCAAGTCCATGTGAGACTGTAGAACACTGTGCAGAAGGGCAAACAATAATATTATCTGTAAAAACATAAGCAATCCATTATAGGCTGGTTCTAAATCTGAAGTGAATCTGTCATGTGACCATCCACATGACTTTATTTCAATTTGGAATAATTATGCCATTGCCTATTGAGGTAGCCTACAGTAAGTGACCAAAATCTCCCAATCAGTTTAAGTACTTTATTCTATACTTCGGCTATTCAAATTAAATCACTGCAGAATACATTCAGGTCTCCAGTCAGACATTTGGAAATGTTGCATACCTGCATAAGAAGCATTTCTGGAGTGAAATCTACCCATTGAAAATGTGTAACCAATAACCAATAACCTTAGTACCTTAGTATAGTTGTATTGAATTATTTGTGCCTTCCTGTCATTTCACTTGTTCTGTGTTCTTTTCTTCTCTATTCTCTGTCCCTCTTTCACATCGGTAATGTGATGTGGATGTGGCCATAAAGTTCATTCTGATTCTGTCATTTAGTTGTAAGTTGTTGAATCGAACACTGTTTCATGTAACAATAAATTACATACACAATCTGGCTGCTCACAATTCAGCCGTATTATTATTATTTGCGTTGTTACATAACCATTGCAGCATGTCTACATGCATGTGGAAACAATGCTGAATCCTTTAGCTCCACCTTAAGTGGAGAAAAGGTTAACATGAGGAGGCCTCACAGGTCAGCAGCTTACATAATAGCTGAGTTCAAAACAGTTCAGTGTTTTTTTGTTGTTTTGTTGTAGGAAGAAGTTATAGGCTATTTAAAAAAGTACACTCGTAGTGTATAAAGTGAACTTGAACAACACTTGCACTTGTAGATAACGTCACATTTTTTTAAAACAGCCTTAGGCTATACTCAATATCCAAACTCAATATATTTGACAGCTTCAACTTTGTTTGAAAAGCTTGATATGCCTACTTACCAAATGAAGAGAGAGATGGCAATTGCTATGAGAGTCCAGGTCTCAATGGAGAGATCTGGAACAAACCACATGATGCAGCAGCGTCCTGATCTTCTCCTCAGCCCTGCAGAGTTGAACAACAACTGCTGCAAGTCTGTCCTGTTCTGCCTCAAATCCCTGCAGAATACAGAGGGGCGGGCCCACCACATGCCCAAATATGGAAACGTTACATAAGCCCATCCCACACTGGTGTAGGCCTACTGAGACAAGGGTTTTAGTACTCATATTTCTTATACTTAAGTGAAAGTATCAATACCGCAATATAGAAATACTTGGAATTCAAAATGTACTTAAAGCACCAAAAGTAGAAAATACTCATTATGCAGAACGTCCCATTTCACAAGTTTTAAAATGTGTGAAAATCTTTTGAAAATAGCAGATCTACAAGCCCACATTGCGCCGCGATGCGACGCATTGTGAGCTTGTAGATCAGCTATTTTGAAATGTATATAGGTTAATGTGTGTTTTGTAATAATAATCAAAATCTAGAAAGTAACTAGTAGGCTAACTAAAGTTTTCAAATAATTGAAGTGGAGTAAAAGTACAATATTTGTCTGTGAGATGTAGTGGAGTTGAAGTAAAAGTACTGAAAATTGGAAATACTCCAGTAAAGTAAAATACCTCAAAGTTGTAAATAAGCACAGTACTTGAGTAAATGTATTTAAACACCTCTGTATTTTGTGATAACCACACATTGTTATTGCAGTGTATACTGTACTGCTTTATGAAGTAGTTTGTATTTACTATCAGTGCTCGCTCATTTCCAAACGAAGAGGCACATTCTATACCTAAACGAAGCTATTTAACCCTGTAAATGGCCCAATAAAAAGCATGTTAGGACATTTCAGACATGACAGAACATGTCTGTGTTGTGTTGTGTGCACAAATGCCATTACAATAACCAACTCTTACCAAGGGTCAATGCTCAGATTTGCTCAGATATACTTTCAACCTTTGATCAGAATACTCATTCTTGGATAATTCTGTTCAGTGGTTCTCAAACGCTTTCACGTCAAGTTCCCCAGGGACGTCAGAGGCTCTCAGAAGGTGGGGGGGGGTGGACTTTCGGTGGACTGTTACTATACCCCTTATTTTACACTTTGGCTATTCAAAAATAGCAAATATACAAGCTCATAGCGCGGCACCGAGTGCCGCGCTATGAGCTTGTAGATCTGCTATTTTTGAAAAATCGTGAAAAACATTTGTAACTGTCAAATGTAAACAAATGTTGTATTTTCAAAATGTTGCGTTTTTTTGGGCGGATTTTGTTATTTTTTCTTTTCGTGTTTTGGTTACTTTATTTCGGTTTTAGGGTTAGGTTATTTAATTCTTATTTTTGCCTGATTTTACCGATTTATCATTTTATCGATTTATCATCAAAAAGTGGGGGGTATGAAATCACGGATCTGTGAGAGTGAGGGTGTCGCGTCGTACGCACAGCGAATGGCCGTGACGGCCCTGAAGTACCCCCAAACAGACCCCATTTATTTATGTATTTATTTATGTATTTCAGGGACCCTCATAAGAGAAGATTTGTTGTTAAAAATGTCAAGATTAGGTTATTAAAAAATGTTCAATTTATTTTTCCAATTTTGTTTCAATAGCCGAAGTATAAAATAAAGTTGGTTAAACTGATTTCTAATGCTATATTAACTCATTTAGCTAGGGACCCCTTCCCCTTGGAACCCCTGGGGCTCCCTGGACCCCACTGTGAGAACTGCTCTAGTTCAAGAAATCCCCAGTTCTTTACTGATAGTAGGCCCTACCCAGGGTGCCGGGTACATGACTCTACAGCAGTGGTTCTCGAAGTGGGGTCCGGGGACCTCCAGGTGGTCCTAGAGGATGTTCCAGGGGGTCTCAAGCAAAATGTGTAAATATTATAGCATCAAAATTATTTTTGAAGAAATGTTTTTTTTTAACATAATTAACTGATCTTCAGAAGGTGTACTGTTGTGTTTTTTCAGTGGGAAACATGTCAACGTCGAAACTGATCGTAAAAGAAGGTTGTTGTATTGTGCACGGCACAAATTTGTCGAGTCATGCAAAGATTAGTCTCCATAAAGGTTGTAACAGTTACAGTGGTAAAAATGCAAGTTAATCAACAACCAGCCTGTCACTGACATTAACCCATTAAGACCGGGAACACATCTGTATCATTTTATTTCATTTATTTATTTGGCTATTCAAAAAAATAAAAATAAATAGCAGATATACAAGCTCATAGTGCGGCACTCTAATTTCAAATGCATTTAGTTATACTTATGTTAACTTTATGAACTTAAATACAAATACGCTGTACATAAAAAAGACAATAGAATTTTAATACTAGTCATTAAGCTACTATAATATACAGTGTAAGTCATTAAAGCGGGTTATGTTTGGAATTGTAACAGCTGAAATCAATAATATATCAGTATTCCGATATTCTGCGGGCCGCATTAAGTGAAGGTGGGGGCAACGTGTGGCCCATGTATGATCTAAAGCAGTGGTTTTCAACCTTTTTCATGCCAAGGACCCCTAAATTGATATACATTTGGCCGCGGACCCCCATTTGAAAATGTTTTGTGCCAGGGACCCCCAGAAGCAAAGATATCAGTTAATTTTCGCTTTAAAAAATATAAATAGATAGAAGATATGCACACTTTTTCAAGGTTTTTCAAAAATAGCAGATCTTCAAGCTCATAGCGCGGCACTCGGTGCCGCGCTATGAGCTTGTATATCTGCCGCGCTATGAGCTTGTATATCTGCTATTTTTGAATAGCCAAAGCTAAGTGGTTAAAATGATTGTGACGCTATATTAACTCATTTTGCTGGGGACCCCCTGGTACTCCCTCAAGGACCACTGGTGGTCCCCGGACCACTGGTTGAAAACCACTGATCTAAAGGGTCCATTTTTATTGTGATGAATTAAATCATGATATCATTTAAACATGATTTTTTTTTAATTTGCAGTTTTAAAAAAAAGTACCCATCTTAGTTAACACACCCAACAGAACTGGGGCAGGGCATAAGGGTTAAAATGATGAAATTCCAGGCCGTGGGCAGAAATACACGCTTGCGTGCGAGTGACCAAAAGCAAGCAGTGGGCAAACGGTTAAGCAGCTCCTTATCAAAACAGATTAGTCCATAGAATGCAGCCTCACGGGGCGGACATCGTTATCTTTCAAGGCACCTGATCGACCAGCACACCTGACAGGATGTCCTGACATCACTGATGATCTGTGGTGGAAAGTAACTAAGTACATTTACTTAAGTACACATTTTTTGATTTGTTCTTTACTTGAGTATTTCCAATTTCCAACTTACTTTTACTCGACTTCATCTCAGAGGCAAATATGGTACTTTTACTCCACTACAATTATTTGAAAACTCTAGTTACTTTTCAGATACAAATTATGATATTATGAAACATACGTTAACCACTTTAGCCCTATTTCATACCTAGCCTATTTGAAAATAGCCGATCTACAAGCTTGTAGATCTGCTATTTTGAAACATTTTAGTACTTATACTTTTTGTACTTTGAGTGCATTTTGATGCCAATACTTTTGTACTTTTACTCAAGTACATTTTTAATT
>NC_139947.1:26174359-26201859 GCF_963454915.1 Gymnoscopelus microlampas | reverse complement strand
GTGTGTGTGTGTGTGTGTGTGTGTGTGTGTGTGTGTGTGTGTGTGTGTGTGTGTGTGTGCGCGTGTGTAGTAAAATGTTTGAAAATAGCAGATCTACAAGCTCACAACGTAGTACAGTACTTCAGTAAATGTACTTAGTTACTTTACACCAGGGATCTTCAACAGGGGGTCCGGGACCCCTAGGGGGTCCTCAGAGTTACTACAGAGGGTCCGCCAAATCTTTGTGTGATAGGATTATTTCTTTTTACATTAACCACTTGAACCCTAGCATCCCTATTCTACGGACAACTGTAGCCGAAAATAGCCGATCTACAAGCTCACAGATCTGCTATTTTCGGCAAAGAAGGGGAAAAAAGCGCAGACCAAGTACAGAGTGAAAGTTTACTAAGTATGGACAGTTTAAGTCGTTAAATGTCTGAAAATACACATTAACATGAATCCAACATCTATGAAAAGCTTTAATCTGCAACACAATTTGATGTAATATATAGTGGGGGTCCCTGCTTCATCTCTCTCTCAGCTATAGGGGTCCTTGGCCTGAAAAGGTTGAAGATCCCTGCTTTACACCACTGGTGAAATGTTTTGTATTTAGACCTACCCACTTGCCTGAGGCATATCTCAGAAGGCCATTAGTGCTGCTGTAGCTCTCTGTGACTCAGATCAAGTTTTGAAAAGGTGAGTTTGAGGAGTTACGGAAACAAGATAGAACGGGTGATGATTCTGGTTTCTTGTTTCTAAATCTATGTGTTTTATTTCTTCATCCCTCCAACGCAAAGGATGCAATGAGCTCATTGTTCATTAAACTCACCACTAGTAGAAAGTAACTCATTGCTCAATTACTCAAGAACTGTACTTAAGTACAATTTTGAGGTGCTTTTTCTTTTTTTGTTGTTGACTATTTTAATTTTTCAGTACTTTACACTTCTACTCCACAACATCTCAGATGCAAATGTTGTGCTTTTTACTACTCCTTTACTACAGTTATTTGAAAACTTTAGATCCAAGTTACTTTGCAGATAATTATTACAAAACATACATTAACCAATTAGACCCTATTTTATATTTCGTCTACTGGAAAATAGCAGTTTTAGATCTGCTATTTTCAAAAGATTATGACATATATTTTAAAACCTTTGGAGAAAAAAAAAACGACAACTTGTGAAATGGGAAGTTCTGCCTAATGAGTATAGTTTAGGTACTTTAAGTAGTTTGATGCCAATGCCTTTGAACTTTTACTCTGGTAACATTTTAATTTGAATACAGGACTTTTACTTAGTTGCAACAGGGGTATTTTCTACTTTTAAGTAAAAAAAAAGAATATAAATCAGAGTAGTTCTTTCACGACTGCCTGTAGTCCAGGGGCCAAGCCATATTTTGGTACCACCTAAGGTGACCGTAAAGTTTTTGTATTTTTGTCTTCCTACATGTCTCTAGTTTATATTTTCGTATGATAACCCTTCCAATCTTGTAGCTTAATGGCAGTTATCACTACCTACCGGCTAATGTATCCGGTAGGAGACACAAAGTAGAATCTTTGTGTCTCCTACACCCAGGCGTCAAATTTTTGCGACAAAAAACTAAATATATCCATGTATTCAAGGCTTCATGGGGTGTGCAATTGATAGAAAATAAATATTTTTTTGGGTGAACTCCTCTTTAGGCTTCCCAGGGGGACTCTCTACCCATTCAGCTATGACCACCCTGGACCGAAGGAGGGTAAACTTTTACAAGCGGATACCGGATACATTAGCCAGTAGGTAGTGATAACTGCCATTAAGCTACAAGATTGGAAGGGTTATCATACCAAAATATAAACTAGAGACATGTAGGAAGACAAAAATACAAACACTTTACGGTCACCTTAGGTGGTACCAATTTGTGAAAATATCAGTGTTGGCCCCTGGACTACTGTGGGCTAGTGATAAAAACCCACGAGGCCTCTGGCTTGTCTCTCTGCTCATTTGTTGGCCCCCGCACCCTCCTGTTTGAATCATCCTTTTGTTTCTCCACCTTTGGGGATTTTGTCCCCTCTCTCATCATTCTTTCCCTTGGCCGTGGACAGGGTTGATTATTTTGCTTTTGTTACTTAGTATATTTGGTTATCTTAGTTTTGCACACAGTACGTGTTTATATTCCCACATGCAACACGTGGGGGGGGGGGGGGGTCTCAATAGTCCGACAAATGTTAGATTAGTGTGAGGTTAGGTTTAGGTATAGTTTTTGTGAGGTTATGGTCAGGGACGTCACAGGCTCTCAGAAGGTGGGGGGGATGGACTTTCGCTGGACTATTACTATACCCCTTATTTTACACTTTGGCTATTCAAAAATAGCAGATCTACAAGCTCATAGCGCGGCACCGAGTGCCGCGCTATGAGCTTGTAGATCTGCTCTTTTTGAAAAATTGTGAAAAAACATTTGTGTATTTTCAAAATGTTGTGTTTTTTGGGCGGATTTTGTTCGTTTTTTTTTCTTCGTGTTTTGGTTACGTTATTTCAGGGTTAGGGTTAGGTTATTTAATTCTTATTTTTGCCTGATTTTACCGATTTATTATCAATTTTTTTTTTTTTCCCCAAAAAGTGGGGGGTATGAAATCACAGATCTGTGAGAGTGAGGGTGTCGCGTCGTACGCACAGTGAATGGTCGTGACGCCCCTGGTTATGGTTAGGGTTAAGGTTAGGTTTAGGCATAGTTTTTGTGAGGTTATGGTTAGGGTTAAGGTTAGGCATAGTTTTTAAGGTTAGGTTTAGGCTTAGTGAAAATACCGGTGCCATGGTACTTATAATGGACTGCTGCACCATAACACACCTGTATGCTTTCATTACTCTATATTCCTTCTAAAGATCCACTCCCCCCAAATAATGTTTTTTTTTCGTGTGGTTAAAAGTCTGGTAGTTTCTTGCTCTCCGCATATCTCCAAAGCATTATTTCTGTTTTTCAAGACTAGCACTCACTGAAAACAGGTCTGACACATGCAGTGCACGCAGCTCAGTGTGACATCGCTCACCTGAGCTGCGTGCACTGCGTCAGTCAATCAGAGCCTCACTAAATGTAGCAGTACTTTTGTTTCTCCTTGTCCTGTAACCTGTTCTTAACTGCTGTACTGTCTTTGGCGTCTGAATTTCCCCCGCGGGATCAATAAAATGTCTTATGTTCTTATCTTATTAGTGAATGAGGAATTATCCGGGAACGTTCAAGGAGGTGACGCAAAACAAGCGCTCCCCCGTAAGTTACCCGTAACCACAGGGGGTCCTGTCAAAAAAGTGGCTGGCTTGTTTTCATCGAGGTGCGTTGGATGGATGGATGGATGGTGGATGTTCTCTGGTTACCCAAATTCTGGTGGATCAAACGTATATATCTCGCGTAACACCTTTCAACCATACCGTTAAGAATGTTATTTAGATGGCATATTGTTTAGACAGATGCTAGGTTCAGTGTTTACCTGGTATCCAAGTCTCTACATACTGTAGATGACTATTTACCTTGTTTATTGACTATAGATTTCATGCTCACTCTGCTTATTCCGACTCGGCACTCCTGATCTCGGGTAAGGACAAGTTGCAAGTGGAAGCTCTCAGCTCTCAGCTCTCAGTTCTGAACTTTCCAAAATCCGTACCTGGCTTACCGATAACAAACTGTCACTACACCTTGGGAAGACTGAATCCATTCTCTTTGGGACCAAACGTTCCCTCAGTAAGATGAAGGTAAATGACTTCAAGGTCAAAGTCGATGACACAATCATCTCTAGCAAAGAAGAGATGACCTATTTGGGATGTATTCTTGACAAATACCTGACAGGTGAAAGCATGGCAACAAAGGTGGTCAAAAGAGTAAACCAGAGAACCAGATTTATGGGCAGAGTTTCCTCTTTTGTCAACCCTCAGGCCCTCAGGACCCTCTCAGGGGCCCTGATTCAGCCCCTTTTTGACTATGCTTGCTCCTCTTGGTACTCCAACACCTCAGTGTCACTGAAGACTAAGCTTCAATTATTCCTAACCGTAACCTCAGTAGAACTATGCCTAAACCTAACCTTATTCCTAACCGTAACCTCAGTAGAACTATGCCTAAACCTAACCTTATTCCTAACCGTAACCTCAGTAGAACTATGCTTAAAGGTTAGGTTTAAGCATAGTTCTACTGAGGTTACGGTTAGGAATAAGGTTAGGTTTAGGCATAGTTCTACTGAGGTTACGGTTAGGAATAAGTTATTCCTAACCGTAACCTCAGTAAAACTATGCCTAAACCTAACCTTATTCCTAACCGTAACCTCAGTAGAACTATGCCTAAACCTAACCTTATTCCTAACCGTAACCTCAGTAAAACTATGCCTAAACCTAACCTTATTCCTAACCGTAACCTCAGTAGAACTATGCCTAAACCTAACCTTATTCCTAACCGTAACCTCAGTAAAACTATGCCTAAACCTAACCTTATTCCTAACCGTAACCTCAGTAGAACTATGCCTAAACCTAACCTTATTCCTAACCGTAACCTCAGTAGAACTATGCCTAAACCTAACCTTATTCCTAACCGTAACCTCAGTAAAACTATGCCTAAACCTAACCTTATTCCTAACCGTAACCTCAGTAAAACTATGCCTAAACCTAACCTTATTCCTAACCGTAACCTCAGTAGAACTATGCCTAAACCTAACCTTATTCCTGACCGTAACCTCAGTAGAACTATGCCTAAACCTAACCTTATTCCTAACCGTAACCTCAGTAGAACAAATACAAGAATACAAGAACCGCTGGGGGGGGGGGGGAGCAGATTATTCTGCTAAGGATCTAAACCCCACCATGGGATGTGTGGAGAGGAGACTTTAATAAATACAGCTTAACTGCATTCGATGTGTCGGTGTCGGTGCTCATTTGCGTTATGGCGTGGACACAATGCGAAGCTGCGAGGGAGTCGTTTTCGCCGTGGATTTGGCCGGCGTACCTGCCTGACGACACGGTTGTAGGGAGGCTGAGGACGTTCAGGACATTGCGGGACGGCAGCCGGCTGGACCGGCGTGTCCAGATGTTGTCTGGGAAACGTTAATTGACCCGCTAACGACGTCTGGCTTCCAGACGGTCAGCTCCGAGCCTCGCGGAGACCTGTGTGTGTGTGCCATTGACGGGGTGACAGCTGTCTGTCAAAAACAGCCAGTGTTTTATTTAACCATTTTCACCCTTGAGTCGCCTATTTTAGGGAATGTCATTGTAGCCGAACATTGTTCCAAATGTTTTCAGAAATTGTGAAAATACCTGATCTACAAGCTCTCTCAACACACAATGTTCGCTATTCATTGTACGACGAAATATAGCCAATAGGGCTTGATGACCATTTAACATTGAGGGTTGTACTGTGTAAACCATCGGTTCTCAAAGTGGGGTCCGGGGACCCCCAGGGGTACTTGAGGGGGTTCCAGGGGGTCCCCAGCTTAATGATGGATAGGAACCAAATTGACCCTTATATGGGTCTGTAACTCTGAGAGTGTACAAATGGAACCAAATGGACCCTAATGGGTCCATTTGGTTCCATTTGTACACTCTCAGAGTTAAATTAACATTGTTTTCACAATATAAATTGGGGTCCCAGAGATAGAAATGTCATTAAATGGGGGACTGTAGCCTAGTGCATGTCAAACTGGGGGTCCTTGAAATTAAAATGGTTGAGAATCACTGCTAGAGCCGTACAAATCTTCTCTTATGGGGGTCCCTGGCATATCTTTTCAAATGGGGGGTCCGTGGGCTAATAAGTGTCAATTTGGGGGTCCTTGACATGAAAAGGTTTGAGAACCACTGGTGTAGACATCAGAGGACATCTGAACAGACTTATAGTCACACACAACATGCAGCTGATGCGCATGTACGCACGTACACACGCACGCACGCACGCACGCACACACGCACACACGCACACACGCACACACGCACGCACTCACACGATTTCTTTGAGTGGATAATATTCACAGTTGTAAATTGCATGACCCACAGCCATTGTCTATTCTTTTTTAAAGTCCCAACATGTCTAATGTCCATCAATCTGAAATTCCAAGGCTGTTTTCATTTATTCCCTGAAAAGCTGCCATTTGGATCAGCGTTTTGATACAATAGCAGTGACACACACACACACACACACACACACACGCACGCACACGCACACGCACACGCACACACACACACACACAGCTGTCATGAGGTACCCAAAATTAATTGCGCCCTTATGCGGTCAACTGCGGCCACCCTGGATTGCCTGGCGGGTCTGGTGGACAGCCTGGTCAATGTCACCTTTCAGAACCAGTGTGTCTATACCCTCCCTCTCTTGTCTCTGTGTCTGTGTTTGTCTCTCTCTCTGTCTCTGTTTGTCTCTGTCTGTCTGTCTGTCTGTCTGTCTGTCTGTCTGTCTGTCTGTCTGTCTGTCTGTCTGTCTGTCTGTCTGTCTGTCTGTCTGTCTGTCTCTCTCTCTGTCTCTGTTTGTCTCTGTCTGTCTGTCTGTCTGTCTGTCTGTCTGTCTGTCTGTCTGTCTGTCTGTCTGTCTGTCTGTCTGTCTGTCTCTCTCTCTGTCTCTCTCTCTGTCTCTCTCTCTGTCTCTATTTGTGTCTATGACTCTATCTGTCTCTGTGTATCTCTGTCTCTCTGTCTCTGTCTCTGTCTCTGTCTCTGTCTCTGTCTCTGTCTCTGTCTCTGTCTCTGTCTCTGTCTCTGTCTCTCTCTGTCTCTGTCTCTCTCTGCCCCCCCCCCTCTCTCTCTCTCTCTCTCTCTCTCTCTCTCTCTCTCTCTCTCTCTCTCTGTCTCTGTCTCTCTCTGCCCCCCCCCCCCCCCCTCTCTCTCTCTCTGTCTCTCTCTCTCTCTCTCTCTCTCTCTGTGTACTTGTTGAGTCATGCTGGGTGTGTATCTGCTCAGTGCTGCCGCTTGGACAGTAAACAACACCAGTAAAATCCTCAGTGTTCAACTCAAGAGAGCGTAAACATGGACCCACCCACGTGGACCATGTGGTCCTTCATACCGTGTGGGAAGACTGAGTGATGAAGGCCATTAGAGAGGGAATGAAAAATAAATACAAATAAAATAAAAGCATGATCTGGGCTTTGATATTCAAAGCCCAGATTTATACTTGAGTGTGCCGAAAATAGCTGATCTACAAGCTCACAATGCGTCACGGACGCGACGCATTGTGAGCTTGTAGATCTGCTATTTTCTGTGATTTATACTCCACCATCACACGACTGAGTATACATCACCCTAGACGAATACAGTCTATTGCACTGTTCACCCAGGGTGTGGGTGTGTAGAGAATGCTGTAAAACAGGATTTGAAACATTTGAATTAGAATATACTTAAGGAACTCTTGGCACTCAGCTCCTAGGGCAGGGGTCTTCAACAGGGGGTCCGGGACCCCTAGGGGGTCCTCAGAGTCACTACAGGGGGTCCGCCAAATCTTTATGTGATATGATTTTGTTTTTTACCTTAACCACTTGAAGCTATAGCATCCCTTTTTCTGAGGAGAATTTTATCCAAAAATAGCCGATCTACAAGCTCACAACGTCTCGCGGGGCGAGGCGTTGTGAGCTTGTAGATCGGCTATTTTTGGATAAAATTCTCCTCAGAAAAAGGGATGCTATAGCTTCAAGTGGTTAAGGTAAAAAACAAAAATAAAAAACAAAGAGGTATAGGTGTAGAGGGAAAAAAGAGCAGACCAAGTAAACAAAAAAAGGTTTAATCTGAAACACAATTTCATACAATATAGAGGGGGTCCCTGCTTCACCTCTCTCTCAGTTAGGGGGTCCTTGGCCTGAAAAGGTTGAAGACCCCTGTCCTAGGGTCAGCATTTAAAAAGACAGAAAATACAGACAAGACAGAAATAACACTCATCCTACAATATATTTATCCTACAATACAACCATATACAGTACAATCCTATCCATATACAACCATTTTCTGCGATAAAACAGATTTTTACAGATCTATGATGACCAAATTGAGAGAACTTGGAACACTTGCCTGTGTGCTCCAGCAGATGGCAGTGCAGGCTAACATTTTGTGACAGCCCCATCATTTGTAAGAAGTGACATGTTTCTCTCTGTTTTCCAAAGGTCATTCATTGCTACACCACACACACACACACACACACACACACACACACACACACACACACACACACACACACACACACACACACACACACATCTTATTAAATTCACAAAATCGTTAGCCGGCTTTATCACATTTAGCTGGAGATTAAAAACAATGAGCCTCCCACACTTTCTCTTCTAATCAGCCGTCCTTTGGCTTTGCCTTTCTGGAGTGGGTTTCAGGGTCATTGTTTTGTACGTGCCTCTGTGGGCTTAATTCTCAGTGTACCTACGTACTGCACCTTTTGTCTTTTTTTGTCCATTAACAACCCATTAAGACCGGGAACACATCTGTGTCACTTTAGATTTCTATGGCTATTCAAAAAATAGTGCAATATTTATATATATATGCGTATTTTTGGTTGTAAATGTTCTAAATTTCAATACAGCAATGCATTGATATAAAAAAAACTAAAGTATTTGAGTATTTACTTGAGTATACTTTGGCCCTTAACACCACTGCGCAGTACCGCCGTGTGGCAGCAGGTGCACCAGGGATCAGCCTCCAGGGAGCTGAGTAACATTGTGACTGACTGTGTGTGTGTGTGTGTGTGTGTGTGTGTGTGTGTGTGTGTGTGTGTGTGTGTGTGTGTGTGTGTGTGTGTGTGTGTGTGTGTGTGTGTGTGTGTGTGTGTGTGTGTGTGTGTGTGTGTGTGTGTGTGTGTGTGTGTGTGTGTGTGTGTCCCATCCTGGCTGCTGCAAAGTCACACACCTGCAGCTGGACGGATAATAACATGCGCACACACACACACACACACACACACACACACACACACACACACACACACACACACACACTATGACTAGGCTACATCGGGCTTTAGGATGCTGCCTGCCACACCATGGATGGTGAACTTGTGAAGTGTTCTGTAGTCAAATGTGCTTGGTCATGTTTGAGTTACTGGCATGGAGTGTGTGTGTGTGTGTGTGTGTGTGTGTGTGTGTGTGTGTGTGTGTGTGTGTGTGTGTGTGTGTGTGTGTGTGTGTGTGTGTGTGTGTGTGTGTGTGTGTGTGTGTGTGTGTGTGTGTGTGTGTGTGTGTGTGTGTGTGTGTGTGTGTGTGTGTGGCCTTTTCAGGCCGTGACCCCCCCAAAATAATCATATTTGGGGACCCTGACACGCACTTGAACTTGTAGGAGTTGAGGCATTACATTTAGTTGGACTCAGTTCCACAGATAAATATTGGGAAAATAGCAAAATGGCAAAATAGCACGTGAGGCGTTGTGAGCTTGTAGATCTGCTATTTTCAAAACATTTGTGCTTCTTGTATTATTTGACAATTTGGCCAATGTTTGACCAGTTTTTATAGTATAGTTTGTTGATTACTTTTGATTACTTTTTTCCCGACCCACAGGTTGAGAACCACTGTGACAGAGAGAGGGAGAGAGTTAATGCTATAGACTGTCACGATCATGACATTTTGGTTGACGATTAATTGTCTACACTGAACATTGGAACATAATACGTAAACTTTAAAGAAAATCACATTTCTGTTTGCCTTTTAGGCTTTGTGAGAAAAGAATTGCACAAGGCTGATACGACAAATAACTTAAATAAACAAAGAAATTGTCAAAATAAACATTGTACTCTGGCCAAAACACGCCATAATATATATTTATCAATTTTACACTTTCAAAAATGTAAAAAAAAACTGTTGTGAGCTTGTATATCTGCTATTTCTACTACTTTTACTGTGTGTAAACACGCAGTCCTATCCACAAGTTTCCTAGGGCGTTGTAGGCATCACTTCCTGCCGTTTTGATCAGGTTTCCGGGATCAAATCGACAGGAAGTGATGCCCACAACGCCCTAGGAAACTTGTGGATAGGGTGCATCCACACATAAGATGCAAGTCATCGGAAGTCCCATCCACTCCCATGTTATAGGAAAAAACGGAAAGACTGTCCCGATGCTCGTCTGAAGTCAACACATCCAGGGTCCAAAAAAACGGACCGGAAATTCCCGGAAGTCGGAGGTCCCGTCCACTCCCATGTTATAGGAAAAACTGGACCGGAACTTCCGTTTTTTTCCCTATAACATGGGAGTGGACGGGACTTCCGACTTCCGGGCGTCAACTTGGCGCTCATGTTTGGATGCACCCAGTAACGGCCAGACAACTAGAGTCAACTTGCATCAGGCGATTACGGTACATAATTAATTAGTTGTTGTCGGGCAGAAACCTCCTATCTACATATTTTAACTTTTTGTGTTTTTTTTTGTGTAAATGAATACCCTGCTTGATCACACTACAGCGTCACACAAAAGTAGCAGATCTACAAGCTCGAAACGCAGCGCGGGTTGACCGTGTCAATCTGCTACTTTTGCCATTTTCGAATTCGAATCCTGAAAAGTAACAGTTTTGGACCTAATGCAGGGGTCACCAATATGTCCGTAAGACTTATTTTGTCTCCAGGTTTTCTTCAGAATGTGTATGACTCTGACTGATTTACTATGACACTATATATTATGACACATTAAGAGTCCTAAGTGGTTCACAAATCTTTTATTTGCAAGGACCACCATAACTCTGAGAGTGTACAAATGGAACCAAATGGACCCGTGAGGGTCCATTTGGTTCCATTTGTACACTCTCAGAGTTACAGACCTGTTTATATGGTCATTCAGGGCTAGCTCTTTATGTGTTTCTGGTAATATTGTTGTCCACTCATTTTGTATGTCCGTGGCAAAAAATAATAATTTTGACCAAAATGTCCACCACAAGACGGCATGGTGATGACCCCTGAACATATGAGGTTCCCACCCGACAGAGACGAAATTGTGACAGTGCAAGAAATTCATAATAGTGTACTATGATGGCAGTGTATGCAAACAACTACAGGCTGTAGACACCACCTGGTGGGGTCCTATCGACAATGAATTATTCAGTCTCTTTGACATACAGTAATTGAATGTTATTGCATTGCAGTGGTCTAAGTGGTGACGGACAGAGTGGTGTACTATGATGGCAGTGTATGTGTGTGTTTGAGAGAGAGAGGAAGAGAGAGCTATACCGTAAGCCTGTGAGTGTTTGTGTGTAAGCTTGTGTTTGTTTACTTGGGCGATGCCAACAGTGGTGGCCAATCCGTCCCGTTAATTTGGACAGGAAACCATGTCCTCTGTCTGTGCAGCCCGGCTTCCTCTGAGTTATGGGGGCTCGTCCAAGCGAGTTGTTTGGGAGTTGTTGTGTGCTGTGATTAAACAGCAGTGCAGGGGGGAAAAAAAGCACGCGCGAACCGACACATGTGCACCGCCAGCAGACATGCACTCACACACACACACACACGCACACGCACACGCACACACAGACACAGACACAGACACACGCAGGCACGCAAACACACATACATACACACACACACACACACACACACACACACACACACACACACACACACACACACACACACACAAAGACACACACAGACAGACAGAACACAGTGACCGGATGATTTAGTGACTTTTAATCATTCTCAAATTGCCTGTCCGTCTTCCCCCACAGCAACCCTTGATTAAACACACTAGTATGAAACATGAAGCTGTAGCAGGGAATCACAAGAGAGTGTTAGTGGGTGTGTGTGTGTGTGTGTGGGTGTGTGCGTGTTTGTATTACTATACTTGTGAGGACCAAACGTCCCCACAGGTGTAGTAGAATTTGAGGAATAGATGTTGTGAGGACCATTTTACCTGGCCCTCGCAAGAAGAAATGGTTGTTTTATGGTTGAAATCATTTTTAGAAATACGTTTACATATAGTAAAAGATTCAGGTTGGGGTTAGGTTTAGGATTACCTATTTAGATGGTTAGTTTTAGGGGGTTGGGGTTAGATTTCCCCCTATTTTATACTTAGTTGTGCGGCGATGTCAAACACCGGAAAATAGCCGATCTATAAGCTCACAACTTGTGGCAGCGCGACACGTTGTGAGCTTGTGGATCTGCTATTTTTCGGCTTTAGACTTGCGGCTAAAAATGCTCCACAAAAATCATAAATCAATCATAAAATTGGCTTCCTAAAATGCTGATGTCCTCACAAGTATAGTAATACAAACGTGTGTGTGCGTGCGGTGTGTGTGTGTTTGTGCGTGCGGTTTGTGTTTGTGCACGAACACACATGCAAGCGTGTGTGTGTGTGCGCGTTCATGCACGTGTGTACACATAGACGCACGTGTGTACGTGCGTCTATGTCTATACACATGCACGACGTCTATGTGTGCGTGTGTGAAACAGAATGTCAGACAGTGTTTCTGCTGTCAGAGGAAAGTGCAGAGCGTGCAGCATGCAGTGTGCAGGTCAGTGAAACTTCACAGATCTCCACATTAAGCAGCAGCAGTGAGCTTGAAGACCACATAGCCTTCATCACTGGCATCAGCACTCTGGTGCCTTCAAACAGCTGAATCCACTGAATCCACACGCAACTGTGAACTTGAAGATCAGCTATTTTTTCTAATTGCCAGTGGTGGACAAAGTACTGTGAGTACAAGTATAGATGTAAAAATTGCCCTGTCTTTAGTTAAAGTACTAGAGTACTTTATTTAAAAAAAATAGCCTACTTAAGTATTTCAAAGCACAAAATACAAAGTATATTTTCTTTTTTAATAATCAATGCAATTAAACATTTTTTTTTTCCAGGAACTGAGGCTGGTGATCATTTCCAGTCTTGGTTCACAATCATCAGTATTCGAGCAACGTTTGACAATTTGATGAGTAGTTTTAAATGTGGACAAACAACTTCAGGCTGTAGACACCACCTGGTGGGGTTCTATCGACAATGAATTATTCAGTCTCTTTGAAATACAGTAATTTAATGCAATTGCATTGCAGTGGTCTAAGTGGTGACTGACATTATCTCCATTAAAACCACTTTGGGCACCATCTCTGATGTGCTCATTGACTGGCAATGGAGCAGCACCTGGGTCGATTCTTTTACATCAGCAGAGTTCGGGCTGCTCCAGTTGACTTTGTATATTTTTCACAGATTTACACCAGATTTCAGGAATAACAAAACGTGAATTCTGTTTCGAAATGCTTGAACACTGCTTGATCTCCCCTCAAGCAGCAGGGGGGAAAAAAACAAACTTACAAAACAACATTTGCAAGTTGATGCTCTTTTTTTTTTTGGATGCATGCACCAAAAACAGTGTGAATGTCACTAGAATGTATAATGTCTGAATCAACTTGTCAGTGTTGTTGAAGTGACAGCTTGTTTGGACTGAGAACGTAGAGAGAGGAAAGGGTCTTAGAAATCCAGCGGAAGGAAGAATTAGGAAAATGTGCTTTACAGCTATAGCAGTGATTCTCAACCATTTTAATTGCAAAGACCCCCCCAGTTTGATATGCATTAGGCCCACGGACCCCTATTTTAAACCATCTTGATCTCTGGGACCCCCCAATCTGCACGGTAGCGTCATCAGTGTTAATTTAACTCTGAGAGTGTACAAATGGAACCAAACATTTGTACGCTCTCAGAGTTACAGACACGTAAGGGTCCATTTGCTTCCGAACAATCAATCATTTGGCCGGGGACCCCCTGAAACCCCCTCAAGGACCCCTGGGGGTCCCCGGACCCCACTTTGAGAACCCCTGACCTACAGGTCCAAGAAAGAATGGAACAAAGAATCCATGACAGAAGGACAAGAAAGAGGATGGAAAAAAAGAAAGAATGGAAGAAAGAAAGAAAAAGAGAGGTTTCTGTATAATGTGCAACTAGAATAAGCAGCACACTGCAGAATATTCAGAAGAGCCAAAGCTCCAAAGCAGAGATGACACAAAGGCCACATATCCAAGGATGCAAAGAACAGACCTGCATCCTTGGAAAGAATGTTCTCGCCAAGTTAACTTTGGAGACCAAGCAGAGGACACATCTTTCTAGTTTGAGACTATCATGTCTTTAATGGCGTGGCCAAAATAGAGACCAGTTATTAATCAATCATTTTATTAAATGATCTATTATTGTGTATCGATTCAATAGATTAGCTCGATTTAACTATTGCAACCCTGTTTTTTTTTGTTTTTTTTAATAGCATTTGTATCCCACGATTTTGTAACGCTTTTTTTTCACCCAGTTCCAATTGCCTGAATTGCCTGTCTGAATGAAAAGCTTCCCATTCATTGTGTGGTTTCAATGAGTCTAGCGTTTGAAATTGAATGGGCTTACAGTATATAGGAGGGGTGTACGTGCGTGTCTGATCAATCTAAATCTAAATATTGAATCAAGCAACTTCAAAACTTGTCTGGGGGGTGCACCTGAAAGTCTGAGTGGACGTGAACATGACCTTAGAGCATGACCTTATAGACACATTAGGGGGAATAATTAGTTGAGTAAAGTCAACGAGTACCTATTAAGCAATTCTACCGAGAATCTACCACAGAAGCAAAGGTTTTAGTTAAAAATGTTTGCTTTATAAAATATATATTCAAAGATTTGCACAAAAATATGCGCACGTTTTTTCAAAAATAGCAGATCTACAAACTGCATGAAGTGATGACAGACAGACAGTACAACAAAAATGTTGTGTGCTAATAGGTCCGATAGGACACAGCAATGGGCATATTATGTCCATTATGGTAACTTAGGGCCTGCTTCATACACTTTGATGTTTGATAGGATATTGTCTGTGCCGGTCCTTTATAGTGCACAGGCTTTGATGTTGATATTAAGAAAATAGGAAGTAGATATTTCGGTATGTTCTGTGCACGGCTCCTTGGCATGGAAGTGTCTTTGTGAGGAAAGTATTGGAGGCAGACTGGTAAGGTGAAGTGTTTACATGTTCGTATGAATGAAAGGTTATGTCTGAGCACCCGGGTAATGATAGCACAAGCTCTAATGACGTGTTTCATGAACCATTAGTTGAGAGTTACACCATCTCTCAGCTCAAGACGCTATTTAGGACGAATGATACATACTGTGTAAAACCTTCAAGAGGATGAAGATGGAGAAGATGGAAGATGGACAAAATCCATTCAAAAGAAAAAAGGAAAAAAAAGAGCTAATGGCTGCAGATGGAGAATTCTCTCTTTGATGTAATGGACAGCATCCTCTCAATACTCAGAAATACAGTAGCTACACATTGATGGAGGTGACATATGAACTGCACTCAAAACTAATCTGTTCTCTGTGCTCTTTTATGTTGATGTGCTACTGAAATTTAGCTTTTACTCAAGTATTGCTTTCAAGTACTTTATGCGCCACTATATTTATTTCTCCATGTAAGGCAGAATTGGGCAGAAAACATGAAGCTTTGCAACATGCCGGCTGGACAGCTACCTTCGCACCAAAAAAGGTAATAAAACTATGAAAAGTGCTCCTCGGAGCACAGGTCTCCGCCAGGTCAAGTACGTTATTGTGGCCTCCATGATTTGAGGCATTTTGTTCCAAAAATGTGTTTTGCTAAATTAGACCTGCTGGTGGCGCTCTAACAGGCCAATGTGAAAAGGGTGGCATTTCTTCCTTGGCCTAGTGGGAATGTGCCCGTGAAATTTCACGGAAATCGCAAGCTGCGTTCATGATTTGAGGCATTTTGTTCAAAACGGACCAATCAGTTGGTCAGATCCGTGTTGATCACATGACTATAGAGATACTGTGTACCGATTTGCATGACGTTTGGATAAAATCTGTTGGAGTAATATAAAAAAAAGGGTTTTGCACAAATCGGCCTCCTGGTGGCGCTATAACAGGCCCATGTAAAAACATTGAGGCAGAGGTTCTGAATTGGCATCCAGGGAGTGTGTGTGGACAGTTTCGCAGCAACCGGGCCTACGGTGCCGGAGATTAGCTGGTAACACACGGACGGACACACGGACGAACGGACGGACGGACGGACGGACGGACGGACGGACAGGGTGCAAAACATACTCTCTCGGCCTGGCGGAGACAATAATACATTTCTACTTTGGAATCTGGAATGGGGCCACAAGAAAGCTCCTCAGGGGACGGATTTGGCCCGCCGGCCGCCAGTTGAATATCACTGGGTTAATCGGTATCGAAGAATGGCAAAGTATAGCTGCAGAATATCAGGATATCTCGCCAGACTCTGCGTAAAAGTTATGTTTTTTTGTTAATAACCACATATTAATTTTTTAACAAAAAACAACTTGACCAGAGATGACCTCACCTGGAAATCGAAACCACCGCTCCGACCAGACAACCCGAGGTGTTTGCTTCCAAAACCTATTGATCGTGAGTGCTTTCTTCCCTACATTCTTGACTCAGTCAGAGACCTTTGTGTTGTGTAAGGACTAGCCCTTGCGGTCCAGCCAGGAGGCAGAAGTGGAAAACAAACAAGACTATAACAAGAACAACCGATGCCTGGAAGGGTCATAAATGTTAATGAGTTCTCAATTTGGCAGTATAGCGTGTTGACTGACAGCTTTATGGCCCCCGGGGCTATAGCTAGGTGACAGCTTACTACTCATTAATTCTCTCTCTCTTTCTCTCTCTCCGAGTCTCTATCTCCTTGTTTTTCTTTGTTTTTCTTTTTTTCAGTCTCTCTCCCTCCCTCCCTCTCTCTCTGTCTGAATGTATACGAGAGAGAGAGAGAGAGAGAGAGAGAGAGAGAGAGAGAGAGAGAGAGAGAGAGAGAGAGAGAGAGAGAGAGAGAGAGAGAGAGAGAGAGAGAGAGAGAGAGAGAGAGAGAGAGAGAGAGAGAGAGAGAGAGAGAGAGAGAGAGAGAGAGAGAGAGAGAGAGAGAGATTCAGTGGAGTTTCATTGGCATGAGAAAACATACGTTTTCATTGCCAAAGCAAAAGTGGAACAAAACAATCGAGACAAAACAGTGTGTACAAATAAATATTGAAAATAAAAGTGTAGACAGAGCTGCGTTACATTGCAACTTTGAGGGAAGACTGTGTCTTAAACTATAAAAATGTTGCATTTTCTATCAGAAATAGTTATAGGAGAGGTCAGCTTGGTATAAACTTTTGAAAGTTGACAGCAGTATTTCGATGTTTTGCATTCACTTGGTATAAAACCTTTGTGACAAGTAGCAGCAAATTATTCAAATGCAATTAAAGTAAGTTGCTCTGTTTATATGAACCAACTACCACGGTCATTTGGTGTAAACAGTGCAGGGATACACACCAGTGTTGATTTCGACGACTAAAACTACATTTTTCGTCGGCTACCCTTTTTCACTGACGAAAATGAAATAAAAAGGAAATAAAAACGAAGCTACGATGACTAAAACTAAGACTAAATATATTGACAATTTCGTCAACAAATAAAAACTAGACTAAAATGTTAGTGAGGGACGAGTGGAGAAGAGATCCAGTAGAACTAAAAGACAAGTTGGTTGCCCTCGGGGGGAGGCATGCGTTAATCCGACAGACCTTTTCTCCGACTATGTGGCATCCGCGTGCGGTTAGGGTTAGGGTGCGGGTTTGGTTCGGGTTTAGTATTGGAAACGTCGGAGCGCTGCGCGAAATAGCAGATCTACAAGCTCACAACGCGTCGCGCTGTGACGCGTTGTGAGCTTGTAGATCGGCTATTTTCAGCATGCAACTGCAAGTGTAAAATCAGCCATTACGACGGCATCAAGGCACCGCCAAAATACATTTTAGTCGACTAAATCAACTGTAGATTTAGTCGACTAAAATCTTATGATATTTAGTCGACTAAAACTTGTCTAGTCTTCAGATGACTAAAATATGACAAACTAAAATTACATTTTATTCTATAAGACTATGACTAGCACTGAATCAGAATTTGCTGGCAAAATCAACACTGATACACACAATCATTTGTAGTCCTTAAGGTGGTTGTATTCCATTAGACATCCTTCTCCTGTCACAACAGCTCACACATTTTGTGCCATCTTTATCTCTATCTATCTATCTCTTTCTTTCTCTCTTTATCTCACCCTCTCTCTGTCTGAGCGTATCTCTGCCATTTTGTCACATGCTCTTTTCATCTCTTTCTCTCAAGTGGACAAGCTAGCAGGCGTCGGTTCATTCTGGGAACTCGCGGTCTGTCTCTTTGAGGAAACCCAACGTGTGGAGCCGCTAATGACAAACCTAATAGTCCTCTCTCCTCTGGCCCCCTGACCTCCTGACCAGAGAGCGTTTAACCCTTCAAAGTCCAGCCTCATGGTCCCAACCGCTGAAGCCTTACCCCCTCGTTAGCCGCGGTGCTAACGAGGGAGTCAATTACCTCATCCAGTGTAAAAGAGCACTGTTCAAAAAGAGGTCCCATTCAAAGCCTGGCCAGCAGGACCCTATTACTGAGGCAACGCAGCGCCTCACCTGAGCTATTCAGCCTCTTAAACCAGTGATTCTCAACCTTTTTCATTTCAAGGACCCCCCAATTATCGTGCGTGGGGTGGGTATTTGGGGCGTGCGTGGGGTGGGTATTTGGGGCGTGCGTGGGGTGGGTATTTGGGGCGTGCGTGGGGTGGGTATTTGGGGCGTGCGTGGGGTGGGTATTTGGGGCGTGGGGTGGGTATTTGGGGCGTGCGTGGGGTGGGTATTTGGGGCGTGCGTGGGGTGGGTATTTGGGGCGTGGGGTGGGTATTTGGGGCGTGCGTGGGGTGGGTATTTGGGGCGTGCGTGGGGTGGGTATTTGGGGCGTGCGTGGGGTGGGTATTTGGGGCGTGCGTGGGGTGGGTATTTGGGGCGTGGGGTGGGTATTTGGGGCGTGCGTGGGGTGGGTATTTGGGGCGTGCGTGGGGTGGGTATTTGGGGCGTGCGTGGGGTGGGTATTTGGGGCGTGCGTGGGGTGGGTATTTGGGGCGTGGGGTGGGTATTTGGGGCGTGCGTGGGGTGGGTATTTGGGGCGTGCGTGGGGTGGGTATTTGGGGCGTGCGTGGGGTGGGTATTTGGGGCGTGGGGTGGGTATTTGGGGCGTGCGTGGGGTGGGTATTTGGGGCGTGCGTGGGGTGGGTATTTGGGGCGTGCGTGGGGTGGGTATTTGGGGCGTGCGTGGGGTGGGTATTTGGGGCGTGCGTGGGGTGGGTATTTTGGGCGTGCGTGGGGTGGGTATTTGGGGCGTGCGTGGGGTGGGTATTTGGGGCGTGGGGTGGGTATTTGGGGCGTGCGTGGGGTGGGTATTTGGGGCGTGCGTGGGGTGGGTATTTGGGGCGTGGGGTGGGTATTTGGGGCGTGCGTGGGGTGGGTATTTGGGGCGTGCGTGGGGTGGGTATTTGGGGCGTGCGTGGGGTGGGTATTTGGGGCGTGGGGTGGGTATTTGGGGCGTGCGTGGGGTGGGTATTTGGGGCGTGCGTGGGGTGGGTATTTGGGGCGTGCGTGGGGTGGGTATTTGGGGCGTGCGTGGGGTGGGTATTTGGGGCGTGGGGTGGGTATTTGGGGCGTGCGTGGGGTGGGTATTTGGGGCGTGCGTGGGGTGGGTATTTGGGGCGTGCGTGGGGTGGGTATTTGGGGCGTGGGGTGGGTATTTGGGGCGTGCGTGGGGTGGGTATTTGGGGCGTGAGTGGGGTGGGTATTTGGGGCGTGCGTGGGGTGGGTTTTTGGGGCGTGCGTGGGGTGGGTATTTGGGGCGTGGGGTGGGTATTTGGGGCGTGCGTGGGGTGGGTATTTGGGGCGTGCGTGGGGTGGGTATTTGGGGCGTGCGTGGGGTGGGTATTTGGGGCGTGCGTGGGGTGGGTATTTGGGGCGTGCGTGGGGTGGGTATTTGGGGCGTGGGGTGGGTATTTGGGGCGTGCGTGGGGTGGGTATTTGGGGCGTGCGTGGGGTGGGTATTTGGGGCGTGCGTGGGGTGGGTATTTGGGGCGTGCGTGGGGTGGGTATTTGGGGCGTGCGTGGGGTGGGTATTTGGGGCCTGCGTGGGGTGGGTATTTGGGGCATGGGGTGGGTATTTGGGGCGTGCGTGGGGTGGGTATTTGGGGCGTGCGTGGGGTGGGTATTTGGGGCGTGCGTGGGGTGGGTATTTGGGGCGTGGGGTGGGTATTTGGGGCGTGCGTGGGGTGGGTATTTGGGGCGTGCGTGGGGTGGGTATTTGGGGCGTGCGTGGGGTGGGTATTTGGGGCGTGCGTGGGGTGGGTATTTGGGGCGTGGGGTGGGTATTTAGGGGGCGTGCGTGGGGTGGGTATTTGGGGCGTGCGTGGGGTGGTATTTGGGGCGTGGGGTGGGTATTTGGGGCGTGCGTGGGGTGGGTATTTGGGGCGTGCGTGGGGTGGGTATTTGGGGCGTGCGTGGGGTGGGTATTTGGGCGTGCGTGGGGTGGGTATTTGGGGCGTGGGGTGGGTATTTGGGGCGTGCGTGGGGTGGGTATTTGGGGCGTGCGTGGGGTGGGTATTTGGGGCGTGCGTGGGGTGGGTATTTGGGGCGTGCGTGGGGTGGGTATTTGGGGCGTGGGGTGGGTATTTGGGGCGTGCGTGGGGTGGGTATTTGGGGCGTGCGTGGGGTGGGTATTTGGGGCGTGCGTGGGGTGGGTATTTGGGGCGTGGGGTGGGTATTTGGGGCGTGCGTGGGGTGGGTATTTGGGGCGTGCGTGGGTGGGTATTTGGGGCGTGCGTGGGGTGGGTATTTGGGGCGTGGGGGTGGGTATTTGGGGCGTGCGTGGGGTGGTATTTGGGGCGTGCGTGGGGTGGGTATTTGGGGCGTGCGTGGGGTGGGTATTTGGGGCGTGCGTGGGGTGGGTATTTGGGGCGTGGGGTGGGTATTTGGGGCGTGCGTGGGGTGGGTATTTGGGGCGTGCGTGGGGTGGGTATTTGGGGCGTGTGGGTGGGTATTTGGGGCGTGCGTGGGGTGGGTATTTGGGGCGTGCGTGGGGTGGGTATTTGGGGCGTGCGTGGGGTGGGTATTTGGGGCGTGCGTGGGGTGGGTATTTGGGGCGTGCGTGGGGTGGGTATTTGGGGCGTGCGTGGGGTGGGTATTTGGGGCGTGGGGTGGGTAATTGGGGCGTGCGTGGGGTGGGTATTTGGGGCGTGCGTGGGGTGGGTATTTGGGGCGTGCGTGGGGTGGGTATTTGGGGCGTGGGGTGGGTATTTGGGGCGTGCGTGGGGTGGGTATTTGGGGCGTGCGTGGTGGGTGGGTATTTGGGGCGTGCGTTGGGGTGGGTATTTGGGGCGTGCGTGGGGTGGGTATTTGGGGCGTGGGGTGGGTATTTGGGGCGTGCGTGGGGTGGGTATTTGGGGCGTGCGTGGGGTGGGTATTTGGGGCGTGCGTGGGGTGGGTATTTGGGGCGTGCGTGGGGTGGGTATTTGGGGCGTGCGTGGGGTGGGTATTGGGGCGTGCGTGGGGTGGGTATTTGGGGCGTGGGGTGGGTATTGGGGCGTGCGTGGGGTGGGTATTTGGGGCGTGCGTGGGGTGGGTATTTGGGGCGTGCGTGGGGTGGGTATTTGGGGCGTGCGTGGGGTGGGTACTTGGGGCGTGGGGTGGGTATTTGGGGCGTGCGTGGGGTGGGTATTTGGGCGTGCGTGGGATGGGTATTTGGGGCGTGCGTGGGACGGGTATTTGGGGCGTGGGGTGGGTATTTGGGGCGTGCGTGGGGTGGGTATTTGGGGCTGTGCGTGGGGTGGGTATTTGGGGCGTGCGTGGGGTGGGTATTTGGGGCGTGGGGTGGGTATTTGGGGCGTGCGTGGGTGGGTATTTGGGGCGTGCGTGGGGTGGGTATTTGGGGCGTGCGTGGGGTGGGTATTTGGGGCGTGCGTGGGGTGGGTATTTGGGGCGTGGGGTGGGTATTTGGGGCGTGCGTGGGGTGGGTATTTGGGGCGTGCGTGGGGTGGGTATTAAGGGCGTGCGTGGGGTGGGTTTTTGGGGCGTGCGTGGGGTGGGTATTTGGGCGTGGGGTGGGTATTTGGGGCGTGCGTGGGGTGGGTATTTGGGGCGTGCGTGGGGTGGGTATTTGGGGCGTGCGTGGGGTGGGTATTTGGGGCGTGGGGTGGGTATTTGGGGCGTGCGTGGGGTGGGTATTTGGGGCGTGCGTGGGCTGGGTATTTGGGGCGTGCGTGGGGTGGGTATTTGGGGCGTGCGTGGGGTGGGTATTTGGGGCGTGGGGTGGGTATTTGGGGCGTGCGTGGGGTGGGTATTTGGGGCGTGGGGTGGGTATTTGGGGCGTGCGTGGGGTGGGTATTTGGGGCGTGCGTGGGGTGGGTATTTGGGGCGTGCGTGGGGTGGGTATTTGGGGCGTGCGTGGGGTGGGTATTTGGGGCATGGGGTGGGTATTTGGGGCGTGCGTGGGGTGGGTATTTGGGGCGTGCGTGGGGTGGGTATTTGGGGCGTGCGTGGGGTGGGTATTTGGGGCGTGGGGTGGGTATTTGGGGCGTGCGTGGGGTGGGTATTTGGGGCGTGCGTGGGGTGGGTATTTGGGGCGTGCGTGGGGTGGGTATTTGGGGCGTGGGGTGGGTATTTAGGGCGTGCGTGGGTGGGTATTTGGGGCGTGCGTGGGGTGGGTATTTGGGGCGTGGGGTGGGTATTTGGGGCGTGCGTGGGGTGGGTATTTGGGGCGTGCGTGGGGTGGGTATTTGGGGCGTGCATGGGGTGGGTATTTGGGGCGTGCGTGGGGTGGGTATTTGGGGCGTGGGGTGGGTATTTGGGGCGTGCGTGGGGTGGGTATTTGGGGCGTGCGTGGGGTGGGTATTTGGGGCGTGCGTGGGGTGGGTATTTGGGGCGTGCGTGGGGTGGGTATTTGGGGCGTGGGGTGGGTATTTGGGGCGTGCGTGGGGTGGGTATTTGGGGCGTGCGTGGGGTGGGTATTTGGGGCGTGCGTGGGGTGGGTATTTGGGGCGTGGGGTGGGTATTTGGGGGTGCGTGGGGTGGGTATTTGGGGCTGTGCGTGGGGTGGGTATTTGGGGCGTGCGTGGGGTGGGTATTTGGGGCGTGCGTGGGGTGGGTATTTGGGGCGTGGGGTGGGTATTTGGGGCGTGCGTGGGTGGGTATTTGGGGCGTGCGTGGGGTGGGTATTTGGGGCGTGCGTGGGGTGGGTATTTGGGCGGCGTGGGGTGGGTATTTGGGGCGTGGGGTGGGTATTTGGGGCGTGCGTGGGGTGGGTATTTGGGGCGTGCGTGGGTGGGTATTTGGGGCGTGCGTGGGGTGGGTATTTGGGGCGTGGGGTGGGTATTTGGGGCGTGCGTGGGGTGGGTATTTGGGCGTGCGTGGGGTGGGTATTTGGGGCGTGCGTGGGGTGGGTATTTGGGGCGTGCGTGGGGTGGGTATTTGGGGCGTGGGGTGGGTATTTGGGGCGTGCGTGGGGTGGGTATTTGGGGCGTGCGTGGGGTGGGTATTTGGGGCGTGCGTGGGGTGGGTATTTGGGGCGTGGGGTGGGTAATTGGGGCGTGCGTGGGGTGGGTATTTGGGGCGTGCGTGGGGTGGGTATTTGGGGCGTGCGTGGGGTGGGTATTTGGGGCGTGGGGTGGGTATTTGGGCGTGCGTGGGGTGGGTATTTGGGGCGTGCGTGGGGTGGGTATTTGGGGCGTGCGTGGGGTGGGTATTTGGGGCGTGCGTGGGGTGGGTATTTGGGGCGTGGGGTGGGTATTTGGGGCGTGCGTGGGGTGGGTATTTGGGGCGTGCGTGGGGTGGGTATTTGGGGCGTGCGTGGGGTGGGTATTTGGGGCGTGCGTGGGTGGGTATTTGGGGCGTGGGGTGGGTATTTGGGGCGTGCGTGGGGTGGGTATTTGGGGCGTGCGTGGGGTGGGTATTTGGGGCGTGCGTGGGGTGGGTATTTGGGGCGTGGGGTGGGTATTTGGGGCGTGCGTGGGGTGAGTATTTGGGGCGTGCGTGGGGTGGGTATTTGGGGCGTGCGTGGGGTGGGTATTTGGGGCCTGCGTGGGGTGGGTATTTGGGGCATGGGGTGGGTATTTGGGGCGTGCGTGGGGTGGGTATTTGGGGCGTGCGTGGGTGGGTATTTGGGGCGTGCGTGGGGTGGGTATTTGGGGCGTGGGTGGGTATTTGGGGCGTGCGTGGGGTGGGTATTTGGGGCGTGCGTGGGGTGGGTATTTGGGGCGTGCGTGGGGTGGGTATTTGGGGCGTGCGTGGGGTGGGTATTTGGGGCGTGGGGTGGGTATTTAGGGCGTGCGTGGGGTGGGTATTTGGGGCGTGCGTGGGTGGGTATTTGGGGCGTGGGGTGGGTATTTGGGGCGTGCGTGGGTGGGTATTTGGGGCGTGCGTGGGGGTGGGTATTTGGGGCGTGCGTGGGGTGGGTATTTGGGGCGTGCGTGGGGTGGGTATTTGGGGCGTGCGTGGGGTGGGTATTTGGGGCGTGCGTGGGTGGGTATTTGGGGCGTGCGTGGGGTGGGTATTTGGGGCGTGGGGTGGGTATTTGGGGCGTGCGTGGGGTGGGTATTTGGGCGTGCGTGGGGTGGGTATTTGGGGCGTGCGTGGGGTGGGTATTTGGGGCGTGGGGTGGGTATTTGGGGCGTGCGTGGGGTGGGTATTTGGGGCGTGCGTGGGGTGGGTATTTGGGGCGTGCGTGGGGTGGGTATTTGGGCGTGGGTGGGTATTTGGGGCGTGCGTGGGGTGGGTATTTGGGGCGTGCGTGGGGTGGGTATTTGGGGCGTGCGTGGGGTGGGTATTTGGGGCGTGCGTGGGGTGGGTATTTGGGGCGTGCGTGGGGTGGGTATTTGGGGCGTGCGTGGGGTGGGTATTTGGGGCGTGCGTGGGGTGGGTATTTGGGGCGTGGGGTGGGTATTTGGGGCGTGCGTGGGGTGGGTATTTGGGGCGTGCGTGGGGTGGGTATTTGGGGCGTGCGTGGGGTGGTATTTGGGGCGTGCGTGGGGTGGGTATTTGGGGCGTGCGTGGGGTGGTATTTGGGCGTGGGGTGGGTAATTGGGGCGTGCGTGGGGTGGTATTTGGGGCGTGCGTGGGGTGGGTATTTGGGGCGTGCGTGGGGTGGGTATTTGGGCGTGGGGTGGGTATTTGGGGCGTGCGTGGGGTGGGTATTTGGGGCGTGCGTGGGGTGGGTATTTGGGGCGTGCGTGGGGGGTATTTGGGCGTGCGTGGGGTGGGTATTTGGGGCGTGGGTGGGTATTTGGGGCGTGCGTGGGGTGGGTATTTGGGCGTGCGTGGGTGGGTATTTGGGCGTGCGTGGGGTGGGTATTTGGGGCGTGCGTGGGGTGGGTATTTGGGGCGTGCGTGGGTGGGTATTTGGGGCGTGCGTGGGGTGGGTATTTGGGGCGTGCGTGGGGTGGGTATTTGGGGCGTGGGGGGTGGGTATTTGGGGCGTGCGTGGGGTGGGTATTTGGGGCGTGCGTGGGGTGGGTATTTGGGGCGTGCGTGGGGTGGGTATTTGGGGCGTGCGTGGGGTGGGTACTTGGGGCGTGGGGGTGGGTATTTGGGGCGTGCGTGGGGTGGGTATTTGGGGCGTGCGTGGGATGGGTATTTGGGGCGTGCGTGGGACGGGTATTTGGGGCGTGGGGTGGGTATTTGGGGCGTGCGTGGGTGGGTATTTGGGGCGTGCGTGGGGTGGGTATTTGGGGCGTGCGTGGGGTGGGTATTTGGGGCGTGGGGTGGGTATTTGGGGCGTGCGTGGGGTGGGTATTTGGGGCGTGCGTGGGTGGGTATTTGGGGCGTGCGTGGGGTGGGTATTTGGGGCGTGCGTGGGGTGGGTATTTGGGGCGTGGGTGGGTATTTGGGGCGTGCGTGGGTGGGTATTTGGGGCGTGCGTGGGTGGGTATTTGGGGCGTGCGTGGGGTGGGTTTTTGGGGCGTGCGTGGGGTGGGTATTTGGGGCGTGGGGTGGGTATTTGGGGCGTGCGTGGGGTGGGTATTTGGGGCGTGCGTGGGTGGGTATTTGGGGCGTGCGTGGGGTGGGTATTTGGGGCGTGGGGTGGGTATTTGGGGCGTGCGTGGGGTGGGTATTTGGCGGCGTGGGCTGGGTATTTGGGGCGTGCGTGGGGTGGGTATTTGGGGCGTGCGTGGGGTGGGTATTTGGGCGTGGGGTGGGTATTTGGGCGTGCGTGGGGTGGGTATTTGGGGCGTGGGGTGGGTATTTGGGGCGTGCGTGGGGTGGGTATTTGGGGCGTGCGTGGGGTGGGTATTTGGGGCGTGCGTGGGGTGGGTATTTGGGGCGTGCGTGGGTGGGTATTTGGGGCATGGGGTGGGTATTTGGGGCGTGCGTGGGGTGGGTATTTGGGGCGTGCGTGGGGTGGGTATTTGGGGCGTGCGTGGGGTGGGTATTTGGGGCGTGGGGTGGGTATTTGGGGCGTGCGTGGGGTGGGTATTTGGGGCGTGCGTGGGGTGGGTATTTGGGGCGTGCGCTGGGGTGGGTATTTGGGCGTGCGTGGGTGGGTTATTTGGGGCGTGGGGTGGGTATTTAGGGCGTGCTTGGGTGGGTATTTGGGGCGTGCGTGGGGTGGGTATTTGGGGGCGTGGGGTGGGTATTTGGGGCGTGCGTGGGGTGGGTATTTGGGCGTGCGTTGGGGTGGGTATTTGGGGCGTGCGTGGGTGGGTATTTGGGCGTGCGTGGGGTGGGTATTTGGGGGCGTGGGGTGGGTATTTGGGGCGTGCGTGGGGTGGGTATTTTGGGGCGTGCGTGGGGTGGGTATTTGGGGCTGCGTGGGGTGGGTATTTGGGGCGTGCGTGGGGTGGGTATTTGGGGCGTGGGGTGGGTATTTGGGGCGTGCGTGGGGTGGGTATTTGGGGCGTGCGTGGGGTGGGTATTTGGGGCGTGCGTGGGTGGGTATTTGGGCGTGCGTGGGGTGGGTATTTGGGGCGTGCGTGGGGTGGGTATTTGGGGCGTGCGTGGGGGTGGGGTATTTGGGGCGTGCGTGGGGTGGGTATTTGGGGCGTGCGTGGGGTGGGTATTTGGGGCGTGGGGTGGGTATTTGGGGCGTGCGTGGGGTGGGTATTTGGGGCGTGCGTGGGGTGGGTATTTGGGGCGTGCGTGGGTGGTATTTGGGCGTGCGTGGGGTGGGTATTTGGGGCGTGGGTGGGGTATTTGGGGCGTGCGTGGGGTGGGTATTTGGGGCGTGCGTGGGGTGGGTATTTGGGGCGTGCGTGGGGTGGGTATTTGGGGCGTGGGGTGGGTATTTGGGGCGTGCGTGGGGTGGGTATTTGGGGCGTGCGTGGGGTGGGTATTTGGGGCGTGCGTGGGGTGGGTATTTGGGGCGTGCGTGGGGTGGGTATTTGGGGCGTGGGGTGGGTATTTGGGGCGTGCGTGGGGTGGGTATTTGGGGCGTGCGTGGGGTGGGTATTTGGGGCGTGCGTGGGGTGGGTATTTGGGGCGTGGGGTGGGTAATTGGGGCGTGCGTGGGGTGGGTATTTGGGGCGTGCGTGGGGTGGGTATTTGGGGCGTGCGTGGGTGGGTATTTGGGGCGTGGGGTGGTATTTGGGGCGTGCGTGGGGTGGGTATTTGGGGCGTGCGTGGGTGTGGGGTATTTGGGGCGTGCGTGGGGTGGGTATTTGGGGCGTGCGTGGGGTGGGTATTTGGGTGCGTGGGGTGGGTATTTGGGGCGTGCGTGGGTGGGTATTTGGGGCGTGCGTGGGGTGGTATTTGGGGCGTGCGT